>NC_064641.1:906189774-906492804 GCF_023864345.2 Schistocerca serialis cubense
TAAGTAAAAGAAATCCTATAAGTGTTTTTATCAACTAAGTTTTAACATATTAAGAGGAAGCTTTAAAGCAAAAAATCTGCCAGGTCTCCAGGACTTTTGGTTTATTAGTTATGTTCTCTACTGTTTTACCATTGTACACTCTACTGTATTAAAGACGTGTTTCATAAACACATGTGACTCACATTGTAAAAAGGACAACATAGCTCATATAGGTTTTTCATTTCTCGGTTTCATTCTTTAACGGCTATACGGGAGAAGCTAGAATGGTCACATTGAAGTCGGTGCATAATAAGTTTAACATGAAGTTAAAATAGTCTTCCTCTAAAACAAGCAAACGAAAAAATTCACCGCTTCGCATTCCTTCAGTTCGAGACATGATGTTAAAATTATGGGGGAGACATACTACATGCGGCAGCGTCTTTACGAATCCATAGCTGGTTATCAAGAAGGTAAGAAACCGTTTACCTTCCAAGCTTTTGACTCGTGTCAACATACGTCACCTTTATTTAAAGAAATTCAACATGACTTATGTTGTCAATTGCATCAAATGACCATTGTTTTGTGACACAGTGTTGTGGTTTGATTTAGCCTTCGAAAAGTGTCACTGTTAATTTATGAAAAAATTACCGTCTTCTAGGCACAGTTATTGAGTCATCCGTGTGTTCCATAGACACAGTGAAAATAGTTTTCCGTGGTTGTCTGCGTAACAATATGAAAAAAAGCTAACGAGAGCCCAGTTTGTAAAGATCTGATTGCTAGTACAGCTTAGCAATCCCCCACCTCCACCGCTCTGTTATAAAGTAATAACAGACCTACCTTCAAATAGTTGACGCGGCCTCGAAGGTGCTGGAAGATTCTCTAATAATATTAAATCCAGATCAAGCGTTGGATAGCTGTTTACAGATTGAAGCATTCAACCAGTTATTTTCAGATATTGCAGGATTATTTCTTGAAAGGAATCGTTTCAGCAATTGAAAGTTTTTCTGCTTCAAGACGACGGTTCCTACAGGCGATCTTTGGAGTACTGTCAACATGTAAAGCAGACGAGTATGGAGGGTAATAAGTATCTCACTAGTAATTAATGAGTTCCTGTTTAGTCACTATTTATTCCCGTGTATACAGCTCATCTTCAAAAGGTGTACTAAGAACGGTGCGCACGTGAATTACGGACAAGTCAAACAAAACAAGCCAGTGCTCAGAACAATCAGTCCCTCGTCATGTTACCAGGCTTGATATGATTTATTTATCTTAGACACTCCTCAAGTATGCACCTTTTTTGGAAACTGTGATTTGAAAGAGAGATGTAGTTTCGAGTTTAGTAGCAAACAGAAACGAATGTACTAGCTGGACCTGCAACAGGTATTACTTATATGTTCGTCCTATAATGGAATATTTTGACCTTTTTATGCATCACGAATCACGTATTTTTTTAAACCGTACGTATTCAAAATAACCCGCAAACCTTGTACAATATTTACAAATTAAATTAATTGTAAATGAAATTAATTATAAATTAAATATCGGCATTTTTTGTTTAAATTTGTGTTTTCCGCTACAGCCTCTGCGGCTCCCTCTACTACTATGGAAGTTATCCCTGATGTCTTAGCACATGCCATATCACCCTGTGCCATATTCTAATAAGTATTTTCGACGGATTCCTCTCCTCGTTGATTCTGCACAGAACCTCTCCATTCGTTACCAGGTCATTTAATTCTCAGCGTCCTTCTGTAACACCGCCTCTTCTGTTCCGCTTTTCACACAGTTCATGATTCTCTTCCTTACATTCCTGTGCTCCAGAGTTAGGCCTACATTTTTCGACGAGGAATACCTTCTTTGCCTGTGCTTTTCTACTTTACATTTTCACCTTGCTATCTCCATCATGGAGTTTTTGCTTCCGAGGGAGCAGCATTCCTTCAGTCCAGCCACTACATGGTCCTGAGTTTTGATGTTAAGCTTATCGCTAATCTCATTTCTGCTACTCCTCGTCACTTTCTCTTTCTTCAGTTTATACTCAATCCAAACTCCGTCTTTATTAGACACTCCATTTAACACGTCCTGTTATTCTTCATCTGTTTCCTTTCGCTCTGAATTTTAATCCCATTACTGAACCCTTGTTCTACTTCGCTCATTGTTTCTTTGATGAAGGACTGTGGCCTTGCCTAATATCTACGTTTTCGAATATTATTTCTAGGTCTACAAATTGTATGGAAGTGTCTAAACTTTTTGTAAGTCTTCCTTCCATTATCAAGCATGACGTTAGAACTGTCCCTCTGGTACCTTTACCTTTCCTAAATCCAGACTGTTTGCTATCGAACATAACTTCAATTTTCTTTTCAACTCTTCTGTCTACAAACATTATGAAAAAGAGGGAGAATCTCCTCATGACAGGAAGGAGGTCGAGAGGAAGAGGAGGGCTAGTGTATTTGATGAAGTATGCCTATTAGATTAGATTAGCTCTTATTGTAGCAGCACCTACAATTAACTTTCAAAGAATATTCGTGGTAATACATTTTTCTGGTAGGCGGTAGTGTAAAAACTCAAAAAAGCGAATGAAGAGACAGTTAGGAACGGAGTGTAAGATACACAGCGACGGTCAGCCGAATCGCACAAGCCACCACAATTCCAAGTACGGTGTCTCTTTTGAAGTTTCGGCCAACGTATACTCGTCACATGTTAAAGTTGTATTACCGTATACGTATACAGACTACTTACGTGACGTCAAGAGGCACGGAAAACAGCAGCGGCAATAAACGAAAGGTGGACATTATGCGGCATTACCACTGCAAACTGCTTCGAGGTCGTGGTTTACGAGGCTGCATTTGAACCGATCTACCATATCTATCATCATCCGACTCCGTTTGAACTACGCCTCGTTTCCTGTACATATGTACTGAATCAACATTAACGACTCTCCTGTACTTCAGCGTGATTCCGAGTCAGACGCCGGTGTAAACCACATCTTCTTTTCGTATTCCAAATTTGAGAATGAACGATCGGATTTTCTGAAGACTTTGACGAGTACGGGTTACCTCCTCTATCAATCAGCATCTTGGTCTTTTTTTATGTCTGTTACCCGCTGCTTCGCTGGCGTATCAGTAGTTTTGTTATAGTAAGTGATGGTAAGTAAGCGTGTAGTTTTACGAGATGTCTCCATCTGTAGTGGTATAGAGACATATACATTAAAATTGTATGTAGTGCTGGTATGTAGATACATAACGAATGTGTTTCTATTACTTTATTGTATGTCGAATTTGAAAGCATGTATTATATTTTCTAATTATATTTAAAAAGTGTCTCCATTCATTACATTTGTGCAGAAGTAGAGTTTTGGGGGTTTCTCTGGCTCACTTAGTATTGGATGTGAGCTTTTGCCACCAGAATAACACATACCAACCGTTTCTCCCTTTCATTTTAATGCGTTATGGTGCCTATAGTTTTGATATATCCCCCTTGATGACTAATTTATGATTAACACAGTCATTTAATAGATCATAATCAAATGTAGCCTCAGCAAAAGCCTCACGCGCTCCACATGTAAAGGTACTACTCTCTGTTTGTCGTACAGCCTTTAAATGACGCCGTCGTTATGAGTCTTGGAAACTGTAACAGACGCGTGACGCTCAGCGTCTAAAATGCGACGGGTTGTGACTGTTCGAATGTCTATGTCGGTCTTATGACGTTCCGCAATCAAGTCCCGACGGCGAATATGAAATTGCTCTGAGATTTCTTGAATTCGAGTAACTTCGGCAGCTGGTGCTCTCTTAGAACGATGCGCCAAATCAAACTTACGTTTGCCGGGATTATGGTAATAGTTTTAAATATGGTTCTCGGTCTTATTGTCCGATTTTCTTGTTGAATCTCCAACAAAACTCTCCAGCTATGTCAGGTGGTGTACGAACCCAATATCATACACTGCGCGCACAGTAACATGGAATTTGCACTGTCACGGAATAATCTGTAGACACAGAGCCGCCAACCATCGCGCCACCGTAGTCCGCATGCCACTCACGTATACCGCATTTAAAAATGTTAATAATACTCGAAAAGATATGAGTATCTAAAGTAGCCTATGGTCTTCCTCGGGGTTCAAGCTATATCCGTATCAAATACCTTGGGAATCGGTTCAGCGGTAGAGTCGTGAAAACGCAACAGAGTGAGTTACTTTCGCAATTAATAATATTGGTACTGGTATGGCACTATGGATTACGCACGTTGAGAATTGAATAAGCAATGTATTGATTACGTTGAATCATATTAAAAAACATTTTCACAATTATGGCCAAGTTAAAAAATGAAAGAGTAACTAACTTTTTCAAATAGTTCAAAATGGTTCAAATGGCTCTGAGCACTATGCGACTTAACTTCTGAGGTCATCAGTCGCCTAGAACTTAGAACTAATTAAACCTAACTAACCTAAGGACATCACACACATCCATGCCCGAGGCAGGATTCTAATTTGCGACCGTAGCGGTCGCTCGGTTCCAGACTGTTTTTCCAAATAGTAATTATTGTTCCATATTTCGCGTTATATTCTTCAAATCAATAAATATGTTGTCCTGTAGATTTTCTAAAAAAAATGGTTCAAATGGCTCTGAGCACTATGGGACTTAACATCTTAGGTCATCAGTCCCCTAGAACTTAGAACTACTTAAACCTAACTAACCTAAGGACATCACACACATCCATGCCCGAGGCAGGATTCGAACCTGCAACCGTAGTGGTCGCGCGGTTCTAAACTGAAGCGCCTAGAACCGCTCGGCCACACTGGCCGGCCATCTTCTAAAGTATCCTATGCTCTTACTCAGCGTTGAAGCTATTTCCATACCAAATTTTATCAAAACGGTTCAGTGGTTTCTTCGTGAAGACATAACAGGCAGAGTTATATTCGTATGTAACTTTAGGTAACGTGAAATGTCAAGTGCAGTGTTTCACTGGCACAGGTATAGTTCTTGTATGTCTTGCGTTTCCGTTCGCATATCGTCCTCGCTCTGTTGTAAAATTATTCGCCTGTCAGCTAGCATCACGGTATTTATCCAGTTATCTGGTCTTATTTTAATGTCTCAGTTGCACTTGACTTTCCAATATCTAACATTGTGGACGTGTACGTTTGAGAAGTGTCACCATTTTAACGCCTTAGTTAATTCTCACAGTCGAGTCTTGCCTCTAATTCATGTTCACTGTGATTTTTGTTTCTTGATATAGGCATTTAATGGTTTGTATAAAGTGTTTGGTGTGCCAGTTTCTCCTGAACACAATAAAAAATGTGTTAGCTGACTTTTGCAAATTTTTTTTCTGCAATGTACGAACATTTACGTTGTGATGCGTTTTTGTAATTGTAGTGTTCTATTTGATTATGCAGATGTCAGAATGATAGTCAGTGATCGAAACTCATACAGAGGCGTGTCTTAATTTTCTTAAACTATTTGACAACTTTCGGGTTGCCTAACAAAAATGTTAAACAAAAATTAAACTGGAAAACAGATGGTGGAGATTGTAGGTTGTGAGAGATACACGGAGATAAATAGGTAGGCAGCTGATAGGAAGAGAGAGCGACTGCATCAAACTGGTTTGGAGTATCTATATGGTATTGCTTTTAGAAGTTGGGTTTTCTGCAGAGCTTCAGTGTGAGGTGTTGTAACGGTCTACAGAAAAATCAAGAATAATGTTGCACGGAGTTCCCTAGCGCTGCACCCACGCTTTAGCTCGCTCCGTTATCGACTGCTGCTGCGCTGTCACGCGCCCCGAGGTCTGCGCAGTGCTCACATTTCGCCTCTCAGCGGTCACTACCCAGCACGGACATATCTCTACGAGGAAAAGTGCACTCCTTACGCCAACACGCGACCAGCCTACCGTCGCCGAGCCGGTAGCGCTACTTGCCTCAAAAGCGGCACCTCAGCTCTGATGCGCCAAGTACTTAAAATTCCACATTACACGCACGGCTGCACTCTCCAGGAATACAGTAAGCAAAGTTATGCACAAGCAATAGGTTCGTTTGAACACCGCAGTGCTTTACCAGGCATGCTCCACTGGAGGTTGTAGGCCGTCGTCTTCCGCCGACCTCTGAACTGACCTACCCAGCCAGTTATAATGGAGTCTTCAGTTTAACGTGTACTCCGAACCAGGGTGCGACTTCTATGATATACACAAATTATTGCCTGAGGTGACAACTGACACAAGAAATCTTGCACTTGCTGGGCATCGAACCCTGGACGTTTGCATTTGTAATCTGGCACTTGCACACCGAGCCACCAAATCACATCTTCCAGAAATGTATTTAGTGGAATGTGCGTATCGCAGCTCTCAACATACGTAAGGCATTAAAACCTTCACAATACATTTAAAGGCTATTGATTTAGAGACAGCTGTTGTGTACGAGAGAGAATGGAATATATTCGCTTATCAAACTTATGCGTTTGTCACACGTTTTACTGGCTGTCAATATGACAGCTGATCGCAGAACGGGCAAGAAACGAGATATCAGCGCATTTGATTATGGCCGGGATGGAAAGAGGGGGGAGGGGTGTGGCTATCATTGAAATATTTATATTTCATATCATGTAAGGATGTGGACCAGTGGTCTTGGGGTAGCGTTTTTGATTCATAATCAAAACGTCTTCGGCCCCGGGTTCGAATCCCGCCGCAGCTTAAATTCTGATTAATAATCAGCATTGGCGGCCGAAGACTTCCGGCATAAGAAGTCACCCTCAGTCTGCCAACGGCCTTGTCAAAGAGGGCGTAGAGGCGGACAGAGGTTCAGGGCACTCTCTTGTCCTAGGGGTTGGAAACTGCCCCTGAAGGCGGAAGAATCAACAAATATCAAAGGCATGAGGATGCAGAAGGCAATAACGTGTATCCACAGGACATGTGGCCTGTAATCGAAGAAAATATGAAAATCTGGAAAGGGAAATGCAAACGCTCAATCTAGATATAGTAGGGGTCAGTGAAGTGAAGTGGAAAGAAGACAAAGATTTCTGGTCAGGCGAGTGTAGTGTAATATCAACAGCAGCAGAAAATGGTATAACAGGAGTAGGATTCGTTATGAATAGGAAGGTAGGGTAGAGAGTGTGTTACTGTGAACAGTTCAGTGATAGGGTTATTCTTATCAGAATCGACAGCAAACCAATACCGACATCGATAGTTCAGGTGTACATGGCGACGTCGCAAGCTGAAGATGAAGAGAGAGCGAAAGTACATGAGGATATTGAAAGGATAATGCAGTACAAGGGAGACCAAAAATCTAATAGCCATGGGAGACAGGAATGCAGTTGTAGGGGAAGGAGCAGAAGAAAAGGTTACAGGAGAATATGGGCTTGGGACAACAAATGAGAGAGGAGAAAGAATAAATGAGTTCTGTAAAATGTTTCAGCTAGCAATAGCGAATAGTCTGTTCAAGAACATAAGAGAAGGAGGTATACTTCGAAAAAGGCCGGGTAATACGGGAAGATTTCAGTTAAATTACATCATGGTCAGACAGAGGTTCCGAAATCAGATACTGGATTGTAAGGCGTACCCAGGAGCAGATACAGACTCAGATCACGACACCGTAGTGACGAAGAGTAGGCTGAAATTAAAGACTTAGTCTGGAAGAATCAATACGCAAAGAAGTGGGATACGGAAGTACTAAGAAATGACGAGGTACGCTTGAAGTTCTCTAAGGCTATAGATACAGCAATAAGGAATAGCTCAGTAGTCAGTACAGTTGGAGAGGAATTTTCATCCCTAAAAAGGGCGATTATAGAAGTTGGGAAAGAAACCATGGGTACAAATAAGATAACTGCGAAGAGACCGTGGTTAACAGAAGAAATACTTCATTTGATCGATGAAAGGAGGAAGTACAAAACTGTTCCGGGAGACTCAGGAATACAGAAATACAAATCGCTGAGGAATGAAATAAATAGGAAGTGCAGGGAAGCTAAGACGAAATAGCTGCATGAAAAATGTGAAGAAATCGAAAAAGAAATGATCATCGGTAGGACTGACTCAGCGTATAGGAAAGTCAAAACAACCTTCGGTGACATTAAAAGCAAGGGTGATAACGGTAAGAGTGCAACGGGAATTCCATTGTTAAATGCAGACGAGAGCGGGTAGGTGGAAACAATACATTGAAAGCCTCTATGAGAGGAAATATTTGACTGATGTGATAGAAGACGAAACAGGAGTCGATTGAGAAGAGATAGGGGACCCATTTCGCCAGTTGCAGCTGACGAGTTTATGGAATATTTTGAGCAACAATCGTTAAGAAGTGCTCCTTTGAAGCCTTCTTGCTGGCTCCGCTATGTGGACGATACATTCGTTATATGACCACATAGCGTAGAAGAACTTCATGCGTTCCAAAATTTCTTAAATGGAATTCACCCCAGAATCAAATTCACCTTGGAGGTTGAGAGTGAGGTCGGTCTCCCGTTCCTAGATGTGTTGGTATACAGAAGATCTGATAACACTCTAGGCCACAGAGTGTACAGAAAGCCGCCTAACACAAACAGGTATTGAGATGCCACTTCGCACCACCACCCAGCCCAGAAGCAAGCAGTACTCAACACTCTGCCTTCACGTGCCTTCTGTATCAGCGGTGACGACAACTTGGAATCGGAGTTGAATTTTTTAAAGAGGACATTTAAGGCAAATGGGTATGATAGTTATCCAATCGACAGGGCTTTTAGGCGGAATATTTATACCGATAATAAGAATGACGAGGGAACCGCCTTCTCACTCCGTCAGGTTACCGTTCGTTTCTGGGGTCTCTGACCGCATAAGCGGAATTTTAAAGAAAAATGGTATTCAGACATCTTTCTTTAGTCAAAACAAAATAAAAGACTTTTTCCGACGGAAAACGGATGCACCTGATTGCCTCCACAACGCAGGCGTCTACCAAGTGACGTGGCTGTGGCAAAGTGTATATGGGCGAAAGGGGAAGAACTGTTGAAGAACGCATTAAGGACCACGAACGCCACATGCGGCTAAAACAAAGTGCAAAATCGGCAGCAGCGGAACATCATGAGAACTGTGGCTCTGACATCGACTTTAAAAACGTACGTGTACTGGCTAAAGAAACAAACATTTATAGAAGAAAGGTCCGAGAAGCGGTTGAAATTTCTAAGAATGCATCTAATTTCAATAGAGAGGACGGCTATAGGCTTCCGGCATCGTGGCTCCCCGCCATCAAGGAAGTAAATACGCGGCCGCGGTGTGTGAGCGGCATAAACAACGCGCTGCAAATCACCTCGGCGGACAATAATATTTTGGGTAGACATTCCCCCTCTCTAGCTCTGCCCGTTTCGAATCTAGCCACTGATGACGACCAACCAATAGCGGTAGCAGGCATTTCAACCAATAACCCTTCTCCAGCATAAGTGTGGAATAGTGCCTTTCTAGCCAATGACGATGGGCCGCCAATGGTATCCACAGGAGATGAGCTACCAACGCCCCTTCTTCTGCATCAGAGCGGGAATATTAGTCAATGACTATGGCCCACCAATGGCAGCCATATGAATTTTAACCAATACTATCACTTCTCCAATACGAAAACTCCCCCTTTATAAGAGGACGCGATACTTGTCTCTGACAGTGTTCTAGCAGTAGTGGACACCAGAAGATCCTGAAGAAGATCCCAGCAGAGGGGTCGAAACGTCGATCATTTTAGAAGAAACATTTTAACTTCAGTGACAACGGCCACGATATCCTGCAAACTTACATATGCTCACAGGTTTGTTTGACTAACGGCAGAGCGTCACGAAAATGCCGGAGAAACTGAAGAAGTAGGCAGTTGAAGAACGCCTGCTTACAAGGTTTCAAGAACCAGAGTGTAGCGAGGAATATCCTGCAATACTTCTTGTACTGTTCCAGTAAGAAAGCGACAAAAAGACTAATTCTAGCGCATAAAGAGGCATTCAACCAGAAATTCTTCGGCGCTCCGTACGGGAAGAATCTAGTGTAATGTGCAGTACCTTCTATCACAGACTTCACAATGGTTCCCGAAGTATAGATGAAACATACGAATTTGTGACACTCGCAGAAATGTCTCAGATGGTAGTCTTACTAAGGAATCTATCGGTATCTTCGCGTGACTCTGATTGATTGCAGAAATAGTATACTCTCACACCATAGGATCATGGTTTATAATACAAACAACGTGGTAACGTATTTGTTGATTTTGCCCACTCAAGCAGGCCGCGGTGGCCGTGCGTTTCTAGGCGCTTCAGTCCGGAACCGCGGGGCTACTACGGCCGCAGGTTCGAATCCTGCCTCGGGCATGGATGTGTGTGATGTCCTTAGGTTAGTTAGGTTCAAGTGGTTCTAAGTTTTAGGGGACTGATGACCACAGTCCCATAGTGCTCAGACTTTCAATATGCATACAAACAGAGGAGTTTGGTGAAACAAATTATCTTTTATGAGTAACAGTATCGGTCTCGACATTCTATTTAGACATTTTTAGAAGGTGACTGTCAACAGCTGTTGAGTAATGAATAAAATGTATATTTGAACCATCAGCTGCTTTTATTGTAAACCCAAATATCAACCGGTTTCAGTCTTGGACCATCTTTTTCTCAGTGCTGCTCTGTGTACATTTAGTATTCGTGTGTGTGCTTCTAAAACTCCTGTTCCGTACATTGATATTCATGGCATGCATTACACATTATTTAAATACCTAATAACTAATGTAACGTGGCGGCTTAAACCATTTTAACCCTTATCCGCGAAGATGATCCAAGACTGAAACCGGTTGATATTTGGGTTTAAAATAAAAGCGGCTGATGGCTCAAATATGCATATTAATCATTCTACTTAAATTTGCCTACGATTTCACAATATATATGCCATAAATATGATACGAATATAAATACTTTAGAAACTTTGAACACTGACTCACGTAGTCTCGTCGAAACTGCGCAAGCATTCCATCAATAACACACCCACCGAACAAACTAGTGATAAAAACTGTTATATTATTCTGCAACCGCAGAGCACAGGTACGAATTTGTGTCACCAGTTCCACGACATCAACATCATTTCAAAATAATTCCAACATGAGCATCGCGACATGTGGAATTTAATTACATTAGTAACGTGTTATAAATACAGGAAGACGGCCAGAAACCAGACACAACCGGATGCATGCACACGATATCCAAATATTCATCATTGTTTACGTGGTGAACCGGTTACAGGTGGCACAAGCACGTATATAACATTTTAATACAATGGAGGGCAATTGTCGTTACGTCACCGACTCTGCATGATGTCATTATCTATTGCTAACTAAGCAGTAATGTATTGTGTGCCGTGATTAGTGTTATGTATTGGTACTCTGAAATTCCAACCGAAAGTTCACCAGTGACAATCACAGTCATTGTATTATAGCGTCATGCGAATTTATTCATCATCAGAGATCCACCATCTTCTATTAAACGAGACCTTTCCGTTTCTGCTATCTTAAAGGTGTTTGTTGTTTAAGGACCTTAAGGCAACAGGTGCTCTACCAGGCGTGACGCCACTACGCACACGTTGGTGCACAAGTGTAT
Organism: Schistocerca serialis cubense; assembly: GCF_023864345.2. Taxonomy (NCBI): domain Eukaryota; kingdom Metazoa; phylum Arthropoda; class Insecta; order Orthoptera; family Acrididae; genus Schistocerca; species Schistocerca serialis. The sequence goes on from NC_064641.1 coordinate 906,201,294, forward strand.
CTTCTTAGCCACCGAACAAAACATAGATTAGAGTGAAGCGATCTTCTGAAGAACATCGCTAGCGGGCAAACACAGGATAGCAGTTAAATACCTGCTGTGTGTGGCGAAGTGTTTGTAGCACAACAGTGAGCAAGCCGTGTCTGTCAACAAACAGAGACAGAAAAGATTAACTCCGTCAAAGATAGACTAACTAAATGAACCAAGATGGACTTCAACCTTGAAACTCTGACGCAATACGGAACACGAGCACCATCTGGCGCCAGTGAACAGTCAACAGACTTCCCTATCACGTGTGCTGATTAGCCGAGCTTGACTCACCTCCGCTTGCAACACTCCGTTGCAAATCCTCGACGAAGATGAAGCGCGCTATGAACACTCGCAACACTTTATTTCCTTTCGTTTAGAGACTCATGACGAGAAATTTTTCATACTCACGAAACCACAGCCGCAGCTTTCAGCTGTATTTTGTAACATTTTTCCCTCTTCTCTTTTACTGTCCATTTCACACCATTAGACATATAAAATTTAATAGTGTTGTAGCTCTTTTTCATAGTACGTGGTTTAATTCTATATTTATGTTTGAGATACAGTTTAATTTTTTTATCTAGTGTTCCATTGATGTTTGCTACCCGTTCGGACGTGACCTGCTGCCAGCGTGTTACGTGGAGTGTCTTTCTTAAAGTTCTCGTGCTGTTGTAAAGTTCTGCACTCCACTATCTCGTGCTGTTGTAAAGTTGTGCACTTCACTATAAATGAGTCACAGCTACAACGACAGTCTCTTCATACAAATACCTACAAGTAACAATGCTTAGTGATATGAACTGGCGTGATCATGTAAGCTCAGTTATATGAAAGGCAAATAGTAGTCAACAATTTATTTATTATTCAAGAAACGATAGTGAAAGTACTAAATCACGATTAGTCAATTCTGTCACTATGTTGCCTAGCGTGGTCGGAAGTACTGTGATCTTCGCAGTCTCTACATTATTTAGTTTTGGTTGCTTGTCATGTTGTTCCGTTTGTTTTTAATGGATTGCGATTACATCGCTGTACTACAGTGAAGACAAATGCGAACCTTTCGAGAACAGAGTGATATGTCCAATGCTCGGCACGAGGAGTCAGTGGCAAGTCCCCTGGGAACACTACACTCCGCCCTCACCAGCACAATGAGATCTACTTCATTATTTTCTCCGCCGGCCGAAGTGGCCGTGCGGTTAAAGGCGCTGCAGTCTGGAACCGCAGGACCGCTACGGTCGCAGGTTCGAATCCTGCCTCGGGCATGGATGTTTGTGATGTCCTTAGGTTTAACTAGTTCTAAGTTCTAGGGGACTAATGACCTCAGAAGTTGAGTCCCATAGTGCTCAGAGCCAGAGCCATTATTTTCTCCTTGTGCTTTCATGACGGAGCAACTCACAAACAGTCCGTCAGTATGAATGAACTGTCGTTACGTCTGTTTCTCTGAGCGCTAGACTCAGAGATAATACAATATGAAAGTGCCATGGACGCACGTAAAAATGAAATATTTTTGATTATGTGTTAGCGAAGAGTTACGCTTAAGTTACAGAGGAGATCTTGTTACGGGCGACTGAAAATGTATTTATTGTGTAGGTAAGCTGACGAATGTACAAGGTCTCCGTATGAATAATTTTTTTTAACGTAAAATAATCTGAATTGTACCAGCTTCTGGCTGTGTGACACGGTCATAGCTGTAATTACTATTAATTTTAGTAACTTAATTATTTTAGTAGAAAAAATAAATTTCGCAACTGTGGCTTTTAAAGCAGATAGAAATGTCGCCGTTACATCAAATACATCTTTTTCTTTAATGGCGAGAATTTAGTTATGAAATTGCCACTGCCACTGAATGAACAATTAAAATCGGCAGGCCTCTGACATAAACAGCTCCACAAATTAACGTATCGTGCCGGGTGGAGTCATAAATTTTGGTTAACACCTAAGACATGCTGAAGCCAGACAATCCTTTTTACTCTTTCAAGTGTCTATCTACTCCCAGGAACAAATAGGGCGGGCTGTTTGGGTCCGACCCATTAAGAAGCCAACCACATCAGCCAGCACACTGGCAGTTGGGTAGCGGGAGTATCTTCAACCAATGGAAAACTCCTGAGACCTTTGGTAGAAACTGGGCGACTTGAAGTATTTTAATCTACTTCTGGAACAATAGTAGCGATTATCCCAAACAGAAATTAAAATTTAGCGCTCGTGCGTGCGTGCGCGCGCGCGCGTGTGTGTGTGTGTGTGTAAAAAACTGATCTTCAATTTTTTACGTTATTCTCAGTAGTCACCTGTCTTCTCCCATTCTTCTTAGCAGTTCTACATTTTACATGTCGTCCTACGTTGTTTCTTCCATTCTTCGCCACATCCTATTCCTGCCTTCCTCAGCGTCCAGGTGTCTGCCCCTTACGACAGAATAACCGAAACGAAATATTGTGCGAGACGTTTTTGCAGGATTAAGCCAATGTTTTTGCAAAATAAGCTCTCAAAATTTGCAAATTCCAGTTTTGCTATTGATATTCATGGTCTCATTTCTTCTGCACTACCGAGCGAGGTGGCGCAGTGGTTAGCACACTGGACTCGCATTCGGGAGGACGACGGTTCAATCCCGTCTCCGGCCATCCTGATTTAGGTTTTCCGTGATTTCCCTAAATCGTTTCAGGCAAATGCCGGGATGGTTCCTTTGAAAGGGCACGGCCGATTTCCTTCCCACTCCTTCCCTAACCCGAGCTTGCGCTCCGTCTCTAATGACCTCGTTGTCGACGGGACGTTAAACACTAACCACCACCACCATCTTCTGCACTGCTCTGTCCGTTCTTAATTCTACTTCCTAGCTATTTATACTCTAGAAGATTTTATAGCTTTTATCCACTCCAAATTAATTTTATCTATATTCCTCTTCCGTTTTGAAAACTTTTGTTTTGATTGCGTTGATTTTCCTTCCAAAAACAGCTGAAGACTATATCTCCTCCACAGTTTTCTAAAGCTCTTTTTCATTGTTCACTCGGAGGACTATATCGAGTGTAAGTCTCAAACAATATAGTCTTTGATGTCCCTTGTTTTTATCCCATTTGCCTCTGCTGACAAATTCCTTGTTTTATCTTCTAGGTATACAGGGTGAGGCAACTAAGACAACTAAGACCCAAATGCAGGTATATCCAGAGTGAAAGAGAAACCGTTTTCGCCAAGTTACGGCGGTCAATATGGCGAATTTCCTGACATTCGCAAATAATTTTTATCGTTTATAATCAACGAATTACGAGACCGAACCCTTTTACCACTGGCGGACTATGTACTTTTTACTGTGGCATTTGGGGGAAGCTTCTAAGAGAGATTCAACGACATAGCATGGAAGGGGGTTGATCAAACAGTATCAAGATAACAGCGCACTGTCTCGCTGTCAGGAGCAGAGGTTCCACAAGCGTCTTCCCTCTTATATCAAATGTAAGCCGTCGCGTAAGTCAGGCACGGTTCGTGTGTTTATTGTCATAGCTGTCATAATGTTGACCTTGGGCATTGCTACACATTGCAGAGTGATTCTAGGTAAACAATACTGCAGGTTAAATTTCACCTGAAGTTAACGGCAGCATAGGCTCGCCTTGAAAAGCATTTCGTGCCTGCGGGATTCGTCATTGTCTCCTAATAGATCTATTGTTTTAATTTTCAAGAGATGAAAGTATACAAGTGTTACGTCCGGGAATGTGCAGACCATCTTGCGTTTCCTGAACGACCGTTTCACTGCTTTTCGATGTTCTCTGAAGAAGGTCTGTCATTACATGTGCGGAATGGGAAGGAGGTCCGTCGTGTTGGTACCACACTTCCATTAACTATGACAACAGGACACACTGAAGAGCCAGAGAAACCGGTACACCTGCCTGATACAGTGTAGGGCCCCCGCGAGCACGCAGAAGTGCCGCAACACGATGTGGCATGGACTCGACTAACGTCTGAAGTAGTACTGGAGGGAACTGACACCATGAATCCTGCAGGGCTGTCCACAAATCCGTAACAGTACGAGAGGGTGCAGATCTCTTCTGAACAGCACTTTGCAAGGCATCCCGGATATGCTCAATAATGTTCATGTCTAGAGAGTTTGGTGGCCAGCGGAAGTGAAGAGCGTTCCTACAGCCACACTGTAGCAATTCTAGGCGTGTGGCGTGTCTCGTTTCCCGTTGGAATTACCCAAGTCCGTCAGAATGTACAATGGACGTGAATGGATGCAGGTGATCAGAAAGGATGCTTACGTATGTTTTACCTGTCTCGACGAATCAAGGGTCCCATATCACTCTAACTGCACACACCTTACACAGAGCCTCCACCAGCTTGAACAGTCGCCTTCTGACATCAGGGTGTATGGATTCATGAGGTTGTCTCCATACCCGTACTCGCCCATCCGCTCGATACAATTTCAAACGAGATTCGTTCTACCAGGCAACATGTTTCCAGTCATCAACAGTCCAGCGTCGGTGTTGACGGGCCCTGGCGAGGCGTAAAGCTTTGTGTCGTGCAGTCATCAAGGATACACGAGTGGGCCTTCGGCTTCAAAAGGCTATATAGATGATGTTTCGTCGAATGATTCGCACCCTGACACTTGTTGAAGGCCAAGCATTGAAATCTGCAGCAATTTACGAAAGGGTTGCACTTCCGTCACGTTGAACGATTCTCTTCAATCGTCTTTGGTCCCGTTCTTGCAGGATCTTTTTCCGGCCGCAACGTTGTCGGAGATTTGATATTTTACCGGATTCCTGATATTCGCGGTACATTCGTGAAATGGCCGTACGGGAAAATCCCCACTTCACGCTACCTAGGAAATGCTGTGTCTCATCGATCGTGCGCCGGCTATAACACACGTTCAGATTCAGTTAAATGTTGATAACTTGCCATTGTAGCAGCACTGACCGATCTAACAACTGCGCCAACCACTATAGGCGTTACCGACCACAGCGCCCTTTACAAATCTCTGTGCCGCCCGCGGTGGCCGTTAGGTTCTAGGCGCTGCAGTCCGGAACCGCGAGACTGCTACGGTCGCGGGTTCGAATCCTGCCTCGGGCATGGATGTGTGTGATGTCCTTAGGTTAGTTAGGTTTAAGTAGTTCTAGGGGACTGATGACCTAAGATGTTAAGTCCCATAGTGCTCAGAGCCATTTGAACCAAATCTCTGTGTTTGAATACGCATGCCTATACCAGTTTCTTTGGCGCTTCGATGTATCTTAGTAATTCGAGATACTCCAGTGTATTTAGATTCCTGTCAATAAAACAGCGGCCAATGATGCCGGTCTTGAAAAACATGCACCAAACTTTGATAGACCAAGAGCGTTGTTTTTATCAACTTCTTTGAGTCAAGGCGGATTTTCAAATGACAATTGATGCATACTGCGAAAATTGACATGTCCATTATTTGTAAAAGTTTCTTCTTTAAAAAAAATATTCATCGATATGCCGCACCGAGCGAGGTGGCGCAGTGGTTAGCATACTGGACTCGCATTCGGGAGGACGACGGTTCAATCCCGCGTCCGGCCATCCTGATTTAGGTTTTCCGTGATTTCCCTAAATCACTTCAGGCAAATGGCGGGATGGTTCCTTTGAAAAGGGCACGGCTGACTATCTTCCCTAATCCGATGAGACCGATGACCTCGCAGTTTGGTCTCCTTCCCCAACACAACCAACCATATTGGATATATTTGGGGTGGCTTTTCTTAGCTGCCTCACCCTGTATGTTGAAAGAAAAGGTAACTTACTCTTTCAACCTTTTGTTTTAATAACGTATATTTATTAAGTTCGCGCTTATCTTCATCAGTATGTATGAAAGATTCTCCATCCTGTATTACAAAAAGCCTTCTCTAAGTCTGTAAAAAAAACCAAAAGTCTCCTCTTTATCAATAAGTATTTCTGCTAAGGCCGCAACAGTCCTATCGCATCCCTTGTCACCGCGTTTCTTATGAACCCCACCTGTATGTCAGCTGAATTTCCTTCATTATTTTATTTAAGAAACTCAGCTACATCTTTGCTGTGTATGAGAAAAGTATAATTGCAATATGTAAACCAGTTTTCTTATCTCCTTGTTTCTTTGAGACTGGGATCATCACTGTTTTGAGGAAGTCTCTAGGTCATTCACCTGCGTCATATATTATATTGCACAACATAGTTATTTCTTTAACTAAGTCTTCATATCAACGTTTTAAATGTTTCATCAGACATAAAACTGGTTCATACTGCTTTCTAAATTTTCGTTGCTGCTATTGCAGTGCTCCCGATCCCGTGCTATTTCATCATCTACATATATCTTTCATCCAGTTACAATTTCTTTCCTGTTGGCCTGTGTTACACTGTTTTTTTTTGACGTATCCTTTTTTTCATTTTTTGATTAGTATGCATGTCCATTTAATCTTTAATAAGAATTTCTACATTTATTTCAGTTCAGTGCTGCTTTCTTCACTTTTTCTGTGTCAGATATTCCTCTCTGTTCCCACTACTTCAGTTACTTTACTGCTTTCCCATCCACTTCTTCTAGCATCCTAGACTTCTCTTTGAAGTTCACTGTGTGCGCGTTATTTACAGATAACGCCTACATAATGCGTGCCGGTTATTTTAATAGAGTAGCCGTTCTCGCTTCCCACGCCCGGGTTCCCGGGTTCGATTCCCGGCGTGGTCAGAGATTTTCTCTGCCGCGTGATGACTGGGTGTTGTGTGCTGTCCTTAGGTTGGTTAGGTTTAAGTAGTTCTAAGTTCTAGGGGACTGATGACCATAGATGTTAAGTCCCATAGTGCTCAGAGCCATTTGAACCATTTTTTGGAATAGAGTAGCCACACCCAGTTGTCTGAGTATCCTTTCGTCATTGCTGTTACCTCGCGAAAAAGGCTTTTTCCATGAACATTTGGGCTGGAATGGATGGTAATTGTATTGTGCTAGCACTTTAATCTGGACAAGATTACCAACAATTACCCCACGACATACTTACGGAACATTAAAGCATAATCCGGTTTGCTGAGTGCAGCGTCTGTTGGACCACAAGCACATTTCGGCAGAGAACACTGGAGAAGACGAACAGCAGCTGCTGCGTGGCCAGTGGGCTCACTTAAACGAACGCTGCTCGACCTTTCTGTTTGGGCCCACGTGAAGAGTACGGTGTACATTATTACAACAGTCGCCAGAGCTGCTCTGATTCCCAAAACCATCACGAAAAACAGATTCCTATCTGAGTCAACGGAATCGTACGGTTATTGTTTTACACTTCACTGCATCCTCCTGGAACATCTGTTTAAATTTTATTTCAGATCACCGTTAACAACATTTAATTTGTGTACGATTGTTACTGTGTACATTTCATATGCATATTTTATAACACATAGGTTAAAATAACGTTTGTAAAAATATCCCATGTGTTTCCTTTTTGCAATTGACACAAGTATTAAAACTGATCCCATTATGAATACGTCAACACAGGTAATTGTAAATATGTTTAGAGTTATTATTGACTGGTTTTCTGCAAATTATGTTTCTCCTAATTTTTAGAAAACACAGTAAATTCAGATCTACACACTAACAACGGAGGGGTATCTGTTGAGAGGCCAGACAAACGTGTGGTTCCTGAAGAGGGGCAGCAGCCTTTTCAGTAGTTGCAAGGGCAACAGTCTGGATGATTGACTGATCTGGCCTTGTAACACTAACCAAAACGGCCTTGCTGTGCTGGTACTGCGAACGGCTGAAAGCGAGGGGAAACTACGGCCGTAATTTTTCCCGGGGGCACGCAGCTTTACTGTATGGATAAATGTTGATGGCGTCCGCTTGGGTAAAATATTGCCCACGCCTACAACAGTAGTATAAGTCTATATGCCAACTAGCTCTGCAAATGACGAAGAAATTGAAGAAATGTATGATGAAATAAAAGAAATTATACAGATAGTGAGGGGAGACGCAAATTTAATAGTCATGGGTGACTGGAATTCGGTAGTAGGAAAAGGGAGAGAAGGAAACGTAGTAGGTGAGTATGGATTGGGGGTAAGAAATGAAAGAGGAAGCCGCCTGGTGGAATTTTGCACAGAGCACAACTTAATCATAGCTAACACGTGGTTGAAGAATCATAAAAGACGGTTGCATACATGGAAGAAGCCTGGAGATACTGACAGGTTTCAGATAGATTATATAATGGTAAGGCAGAGATTTAGGAACCAGGTTTTAAATTGTAAGACATTTCTAGGGGCAGATGTGGACTGTGACCACAATCTATTGGTTATGAACTGTAGATTAAAACTGAAGAAACTGCAAAAAGGTGGAAATTTAAGGAGATGGGATCTGGATATACTGACTAAACCAGAGGTTGCACAGAGTTTCAGGCAGAGCATAAGGGAACAATTGAAAAGAATCGGGGGAAAGAAATACAGTAGAAGGAGAATGGGTAACTTTGAGGGATGAAGTAGTGAAGGCAGCAGAGGATCAAGTAGGTGAAAATACGAGTGTTAGTAGAAACCCTTGGGTGACAGAAGAAATATTGAATTTAGTTGACGAAAGGAGAAAATACATATAAATGCAGTAAATGAAGCAGGCAAAAAGGAATACAAACGTCTCAAAAATGAGATCGACAGGAAGTAAAAAATGGCTAAGCAGGCATGGCTAGAGGACAAATGTAAGGATGTAGAGGCTTATCTCACTAGGGGTAAGATAGATACTGCCTACAGGAAAATTAAAGAGACCATTGGAAAAAAGAGAACGACTTGTATGAATATCAAGATCTCAGATGAGAACCCAGTTCTAAGCAAAGAAGGGAAAGCAGAAAGGTGGAAGGAGTATATAGAGGGTCTATACAAGGGCGATGTACTTGAGGGCAATGTTATAGAAATGGAAGAGGATGTGGATGAAGATGAAATGGGAGATATGATACTGCGTGAAGAGTTTGGTAGAGCACTGAAAGACCTAAGTCGAAACAAGGCCCCGGGAGTAGACAACATGTCATCAGAACTACTGACAGCCTCGGGAGAGCCAGTCCTGACAAAACTCTACCATTTGGTGAGCAAAATGTATGAGACAGGCGAAATACCCTCAGACTTCAAGAAGAATATAAAAATTTCAATCCCAAAGAAAGCAGGTGTTGAGAGATGTGAAAATTACCGAACTATCAGTTTAATAAGTCACGGCTGCAAAATACTAACGCGAATTCTTTACAGACGAATGGAATAAACTGGTAGAAGCCGACCCCGGGGAAGATCAATTTGGATTCCGTAGAAATATTGGAACACGTGAGGCAATACTGACCCTACGACTTATTTTAGAAGCTAGATTAAGAAAAGGCAAACCTACGTTTCTAGCATTTGTAGACTTAGAGAAAGCTTTTGACAATGTTGACTGGAATACTCTCTTTCAAATTCTGCAGGTGGCAGGGGTAAAATACAGGGAGCGAAAGGCTATTTACAATTTGTACAGAAACCAGATGTCAGTTCTAAGAGTCGAGGGACATGAAAGGGAAGCAGTGGTTGGGAAGGATGTGAGACAGGGTTGTAGCCTCTCCCCGATGTTATTCAATCTGTATATTGAGCAAGCAGTAAAGGAAACAAAAGAAAAATTCTGAGTAGGTATTAAAGTCCATGGAGAAGAGAAATTCTTAGTAGGTATTAAAGTCCATGGAGAAGAGATGACATTGTAATTCTGTCAGAGACAGCAAAGGACTTGGAAGAGCAGTTGAACGGAATGGACAGTGTCTTGAAAGTAGGATATAAGATGAACATCAACAAAAGCAAAACGAGTATAATGGGATGTACTCGAATTGACTCGGGTGATGCTTAGGGAGTTAGATTAGGAAATGAGACACTTAAAGTAGTAAAGGAGTTTTGTTATTTGGGGAGCAAAATAACTGATGATGGTCGAACTAGAGAGGATATAAAATGTAGACTGGCAATGACAAGGAAAGCGTTTCTGAAGAAGAGAAATTTGTTAACATCGAGTATAGATTTAAGTGTCAGGAAGTCGTTTCTGAAAGTATATGTATGGAGTGTAGCCATGTATGGAAGTGCAACATGGACGATAACTAGCTTGGAGAAGAAGAGAAAAGAAGCTTTCGAAATGTGGTGCTACAGAAGAATGCTGAAGATTAGATGGGTAGGTCTCATAACTAATGAGGAGGTAATGAATAGGATTGGGGAGAAGAGGAGTTTGTGGCACAACTTGACTAGAAGAAGGGATCGGTTGGTAGAACATGTTCTGAGGCATCAAGGGATCACCAATTTAGTACTGGAGGGCAGCGTGGAGGGTAAAAATCGTAGAGGGAGACCAAGAGATGAATACACTTACCAGATTCAGAGGGATGTAGGCTGCAGTACGTACTGGGAGATGAAGAAGCTTGCACAGGACAGAGTAACATGGAGAGCTGCATCAAACCAGTCTCAGGACTGAAGACCACAACAACAACAACAAATATATATATATATATATATATATATATATATATATATATATATATATATATATTATATAGTTGTAAATCGATACTGTACAGCTTTTAAATTACTTAATTCATCGACTTTTGCACTTTGTGCTATTATAGGCCTTGGTGAGGAACACATCAGTAAGTTACTTTGTAAATATATCATCTTATTAATTAAGAGTTCGAAAGAAGCATCTTTTGCTGAACACTTAATTAATAATATGATATATTTACAATATCACAAGCTGCAGACCACCAAACGTACAACACATTCTTAAGATACTTGGCTTATTTTCATTCAGTAATATCAAGCAGAATTATAGTATGGGGGATCTCGTCAAAGGAAGTCAGGCTTCATTGCACAAATGTGTACTGTAAGAATAAAATGTTGTGCTCACCCTCGATCACCATGTGTGCTAGTCTGTAAGGTGGTGCATATTTTAGCCTCATCATCATAGTACAAATAATCTCTTGTGAAATTTTTTGTGGATAATCCACTAGAGTTCAGAATGAATAATGACACCCATAATTACAATACATGAGGATAAAGTACCATTCATTACTTTTTTACAAATGGACTTCAGCTCAGAAATGGGTAAATCGTGGTACTGACTAGATTTTATATGACTTGAGCCCAATGATATTAAATGTCTGACAGGTTGCAAAGCTGAATGAGTTCCTTTTAAGCAACTTCCTCTATTCCATAGAAGAACAGTTTAGAAAACTTGTAACTTATTTAGTACAGTGTCATGTACTTAAGTAATTAAACTAAAGATTGTTTTCAGTTCTGTGAATGCATCTGTAAATGATCAGGATTTAGCCACAGTTAAATACTAATTAAGCTAATATTCCATGAACACCCATTCCAAGTCATTAAGATGTTGTTATTATTTTATGGCTATAATTTTCAACAGCAGTAGTATTATTTTTTCAGGATAAAATTGAGTCATCAGTAGCAAATAAATCTTTTATGCTTTACCAGTTTTGACAAAGTAGTCACCTTCAGAAGCCTAAAAAATTAGGAGTTTAATAAATAGTTGACAAGAGCTGTAGAATGAACCTTCTAAAAGAACTTGAAGTGTATAAACATCCCCATCTAAATTCAAAAGATTTGGTGAGTGATCAACTTGCATTAAAAAACAGGCACTTTTCTGATTGCATATCACCTCTTATAAAATGTGAAAATTAGTCCACCCCTTTTGAACATTAGAACTATGTGTCATGTTTTCTTCAGATATATTACATATAACTTATTTACATATCTTGGTTATATATTTTATATGTGGTTTTATACATGCTCCCTGCTGCTTGCGTAACGGATACATTGATGTGACTCAGTTACTGTAAACTGTCAATCAGTGTTCAAAATAATCGCATACAATATGTACATTTCTAGACACATCATAGCATTATGCTTCTGTGAAGTAGACATTGACATCTACCACACCTGTACTAAGTAAGTCTCTGTAATATACTTTTCATACTTGACACAAATGTGTAGCCAAGATGTAAAGATTCATAATATCCCTAATTTTGTAGGCTTTTGAAGATAGCAATTTAATTTGTCGAAACTGGTAAGGAATAATAAAAATTTATTTGTAACTTATGACTGAATTTTATGCTGTGAAAAAAAAATTGTTATTGTTGTGGTCTTCAGTCCCAAGAGTGGTTTGATGCAGCTCTGGACACTAGTCTATTCTGTGCAAAACCATTCACCCTATATCCACATGAACCTGCTTGTTGAAGTGAAGCCTCTGTCTCCCTTTGTTATCTTTGCTTCCCACGCTTCCCTTCATAAACAAACTGAATGTGATGGCTAAAGATGTTTCCTACCAACTAAGCTCTTCTTTTCGTCATACTATACTATAAATTTTATTTTTCCCCTATTAGAGAAAGAAAACTGGCGTTCTACGGATCGGAGCGTGGAATGTCAGATCCCTTAATCGGGCAGGTAGGTTAGAAAATTTAAAAAGGGAAATGGATAGGTTGAAGTTAGATATAGTGGGAATTAGTGAAGTTCGGTGGCAGGAGGAACAAGACTTCTGGTCAGGTGACTACAGGGTTATAAACACAAAATCAAATAGGGGTAATGCAGGAGTAGGTTTAATAATGAATAGGAAAATAGGAATGCGGGTAAGCTATTACAAACAGCATAGTGAACGCATTATTGTGGCCAAGATAGATACGAAGCCCACACCTACTACAGTAGTACAAGTTTATATGCCAACTAGCTCTGCAGATGACGAAGAAATTGAAGAAATGTATGATGAAATAAAAGAAATTATTCAGATTGTGAAGGGAGACGAAAATTTAATAGTGATGGGTGACTGGAATTCGAGTGTAGGAAAAGGGAGAGAAGGAAACATAGTAGGTGAACATGGATTGGGGGACAGAAATGAAAGAGGGAGCCGCCTGGTAGAATTTTGCACAGAGCACAACATAATCATAACTAACACTTGGTTTAAGAATCATGAAAGAAGGTTGTATACATGGAAGAACCCTGGAGATACTAAAAGGTATCAGATAGATTATATAATGGTAAGACAGAGATTTAGGAACCAGGTTTTAAATTGTAAGACATTTCCAGGGGCAGATGTGGACTCTGACCACAATCTATTGGTTATGACCTGTAGATTAAAACTGAAGAAACTGCAAAAAGGTGGGAATTTAAGGAGATGGGACCTGGATAAACTAAAAGAACCAGAGGTTGTACAGAGATTCAGGGAGAGCATAAGGGAGCAATTGACAGGAATTGGGGAAATAAATACAGTAGAAGAAGAATGGGTAGCTTTGAGGGATGAAGTAGTGAAGGCAGCAGAGGATCAAGTAGGTAAAAAGACGAGGGCTAGTAGAAATCCTTGGGTAACAGAAGAAATATTGAATTTAATTGATGAAAGGAGAAAATATAAAAATGCAGTAACTGAAACAGGCAAAAAGGAATACCAACGTCTCAAAAATGAGATCGACAGGAAGTGCAAAATGGATAAGCAGGGATGGCTAGAGGACAAATGTAAGGATGTAGAGGCCTATCTCACTAGGGGTAAGATAGATACCGCCTACAGGAAAATTAAAGAGACCTTTGGAGATAAGAGAACGACTTGTATGAATATCAAGAGCTCAGATGGAAACCCAGTTCTAAGCAAAGAAGGGAAAGCAGAAAGGTGGAAGGAGTATATAGAGGGTCTATACAAGGGCGATGTACTTGAGGACAATATTATGGAAAGGGAAGAGGATGTAGATGAAGATGAAATGGGAGATACGATACTGCGTGAAGAGTTTGACAGAGCACTGAAAGACCTGAGTCGAAACAAGGCCCCCGGAGTAGACAATATTCCATTGGAACTACTGACGGCCGTGGGAGAGCCAGTCCTGACAAAACTCTACCATCTGGTGAGCAAGATGTATGAAACAGGCGAAATACCCTCAGACTTCAAGAAGAATATAATAATTCCAATCCCAAAGAAAGCAGGTGTTGACAGATGTGAAAATTACCGAACTATCAGCTTAATAAGTCACAGCTGCAAAATACTAACACGAATTCTTTACAGACGAATGGAAAAACTAGTAGAAGCCAACCTCGGGGAAGATCAGTTTGGATTCCGTAGAAACACTGGAACACGTGAGGCAATACTGACCTTACGACTTATCTTAGAAGAAAGATTAAGGAAAGGCAAACCTACGTTTCTAGCATTTGTAGACTTAGAGAAAGCTTTTGACAATGTTGACTGGAATACTCTCTTTCAAATTCTAAAGGTGGCAGGGGTAAAATACAGGGAGCGAAAGGCTATTTACAATTTGTACAGAAACCAGTTGGCAGTTATAAGAGTCGAGGGACATGAAAGGGAAGCAGTGGTTGGGAAGGGAGTAAGACAGGGTTGTAGCCTCTCCCCGATGTTGTTCAATCTGTATATTGAGCAAGCAGTAAAGGAAACAAAAGAAAAATTCGGAGTAGGTATTAAAATTCATGGAGAAGAAATAAAAACTTTGAGGTTCGCCGATGACATTGTAATTCTGTCAGAGACAGCAAAGGACTTGGAAGAGCAGTTGAATGGAATGGACAGTGTCTTGAAAGGAGGATATAAGATGAACATCAACAAAAGCAAAACAAGGATAATGGAATGTAGTCTAATTAAGTCGGGTGATGCTGAGGGAATTGGATTAGGAAATGAGGCACTTAAAGTAGTAAAGGAGTTTTGCTATTTGGGGAGCAAAATAACTGATGATGGTCGAAGTAGAGAGGATATAAAATGTAGGCTGGCAATGGCAAGGAAAGCGTTTCTGAAGAAGAGAAATTTGTTAACATCCAGTATTGATTTAAGTGTCAGGAAGTCATTTCTGAAAGTATTCGTATGGAGTGTAGCCATGTATGGAAGTGAAACATGGACGATAAATAGTTTGGACAAGAAGAGAATAGAAGCTTTCGAAATGTGGTGCTACAGAAGAATGCTGAAGATTAGATGGGTAGATCACATAACTAATGAGGAAGTATTGAATAGGATTGGGGAGAAGAGAAGTTTGTGGCACAACTTGACCAGAAGAAGGGATCGGTTGGTAGGACATGTTCTGAGGCATCAAGGGATCACCAATTTAGTATTGGAGGGCAGCGTGGAGGGTAAAAATCGTAGGGGGAGACCAAGAGATCAATACACTAAGCAGATTCAGAAGGATGTAGGTTGCAGTAGGTACTGGGAGATGAAAAAGCTTGCGCAGGATAGAGTAGCATGGAGAGCTGCATCAAACCAGTCTCAGGACTGAAGACCACATTAACAACATTAGATTCTGAACGTTCCCTTTAGTTATCTGATCTACCCATCTAGTCTTCAGCATTCTTCTGCAGCATCACATTTCAAAAGCTTCTAATCTCTTCTTGTCTGAACTGGCATCATTCACATTTCAGTTCTGTAACAAACTACATTCCGGACAAATACCTTCAGAAAAGACATCCTACCACTTAAAATTTATACTAGCAATTCACATCACTAAGTATCTACGGCCAGACAATTTGTATACATTAAGTACACATTATACATTAAGTAATACATTAAGTACACATAATACATTAATACATTAAGTACATACATTAATACAGTAAGTACACAATAATACATACATTACATACATTAATACATTAAGTACACAATACATTAAGTACATTAATACATTAAGTACACAACCTTAATACATTAATACATTATATAATATACATTATACATACGTTAATACATACATTAAGTATACATTAAGTACACAACCTTCCACGCAATACATTAAGTACATACATTATAATACATTAAGTACACAATACATTAAGTAATACATTAAGTACACAACCTTCCACGCAAATCATTGTATCTATAAGTAAAAATCGCATCTAAATCCCTACAAAAGTTCTTGAGACTAGCCTTCAAATACATGCAGAAAAACACGTCGGGGAACTTTAATTCATCGTAGTTTAGATAATCTGTGTGGAATTTATAAATTATATACATAAACTTTCCTTGTAAATCAGTCTATATGTTAGTGAAAACTGTATCAAAATCCCTGAAGCGGTTCATGTACTTTAGCTATCATATACAGACAGAATAACGCGGTAAGTGACTGCATAGATTTATACATTTTGGTCTAGCTTTGCTGCTCTATGGAGCGGTGGCGACTGTTTATCGCTTTTTCTACCACATATCACCTGCTCTGTAGCTTATCAGCCGGTAGCTCCCATCATTACCATGAGATGCCACTCCAGACGCCAAACAAATATGAGACAAATAACAGTAACTGTATTGCACACTCACTATTACTATAATTATCTCTTCACAGGATGGTCAGAAGCAGTCCGAAAAGCTTATAAGGGCGTTGGAGGGCAGGCTGTGCCGACCAATAGTTGTTTAGGAAAAACTTCGATACGTTGCGCCGTTTCCGAGTTAATTAGCATTGAAGTTAGCGTTATCAGGCCGTTGCGCGAACATATTCAAGCGGTCCGCCAGATACAATTATTGTCAGTTGTTCTCATAGCGTGGACAATAGCGCACGAGACTGTTCAGCCCTTGGTTCGGGTTCGATCCTCACTACCGTCCGTTGTCCGACGTTTGTGTCACTCTTTTGTCTGGTTTTAGAAAATCAAACGAAGCACACGTTTGGCGACACCGTCTCCGAAGGGCCGCTTGAATTTGAGTGGGCAACAGCCTGATTGGTTAACTTCAGTGCTAATTAAGGGGGGGGGGATCATAAAAAAACACACACTACTTAAAAGATGCACCGAATCCACAATTTTGAAGAAAGAGCAATGAAATTTTGTACCATGGTTTACATGAAATTAACATATTTACATCTACATCTACATCTATACTCCGCGAGCCACCTTACGGTGTGTGGCGGAGGGTACTTATTGTACCACTATCTGATCCCCCCTTCCCTGTTCCATTCACGAATTGTGCGTGGGAAGAACGACTGCTTGTAAGTCTCCGTATTTGCTCTAATTTCTCGGATCTTTTCGTTGTGATCATTACGCGAGATATATGTGGGCGGTAGTAATATGTTGCCCATCTCTTCCCGGAATGTGCTCTCTCGTAATTTCGATAATAAACCTCTCCGTATTGCGTAACGCCTTTCTTGAAGTGTCCGCCACTGGAGCTTGTTCAGCATCTCCGTAACGCTCTCGCGCTGACTAAATGTCCCCATGACGAATCGCGCTGCTTTTCGCTGGATCATGTCTATCTCTTCTATTAATCCAACCTGGTAAGGGTCCCATACTGATGAGCAATACTCAAGAATCGGACGAACAAGCGTTTTGTAAGCTACTTCTTTCGTCGATGAGTCACATTTTCTTAGAATTCTTCCTATGAATCTCAACCTGGCGCCTGCTTTTCCCACTATTTGTTTTATGTGATCATTCCACTTCAGATCGCTCCGGATAGTAACTCCTAAGTATTTTACGGTCGTTACCGCTTCCAATGATTTACCACCTATGGCATAATCGTACTGGAATGGATTTCTGCCCCTATGTATGCGCATTATATTACATTTATCTACGTTTAGGGAAAGCTGCCAGCTGTCGCACCATGCATTAATCCTCTGCAGGTCCTCCTGGAGTACGTACGAGTCTTCTGATGTTGCTACTTTCTTGTAGACAACCGTGTCATCTGCAAATAGCCTCACGGAGCTACCGATGTTGTCAACTAAGTCATTTATGTATATTGTAAACAATAAAGGTCCTATCACGCTTCCCTGCGGTACTCCCGAAATTACCTCTACATCTGCAGATTTTGAACCGTTAAGAATGACATGTTGTGTTCTTTCTTCTAGGAAATCCTGAATCCAATCACAAACCTGGTCCGATATTCCGTAAGCTCGTATTTTTTTCACTAAACGTAAGTGCGGAACCGTATCAAATGCCTTCCTGAAGTCCAGGAATACGGCATCAATCTGCTCGCCAGTGTCTACGGCACTGTGAATTTCTTGGGCAAATAGGGCGAGCTGAGTTTCACATGATCTCTGTTTGCGGAATCCATGTTGGTTATGATGAAGGAGATTTGTATTATCTAAGAACGTCATAATACGAGAACACAAAACATGTTCCATTATTCTACAACAGATTGACGTAAGCGAAATAGGCCTATAATTATTCGCATCTGATTTATGACCCTTCTTGAAAATGGGAACGACCTGCGCTTTCTTCCAGTCGCTAGGTACTTTACGTTCTTCCAGCGATCTACGATAAATTGCTGATAGAAAGGGGGCAAGTTCTTTAGCATAATCACTGTAGAATCTTAAGGGTATCTCGTCTGGTCCGGATGCTTTTCCGCTACTAAGTGATAGCAGTTGTTTTTCAATTCCGATATCGTTTATTTCAATATTTTCCATTTTGGCGTCCGTGCGACGGCTGAAGTCAGGGACCGTGTTACGATTTTCCGCAGTGAAACAGTTTCGGAACACTGAATTCAGTATTTCTGCCTTTCTTCGGTCGTCCTCTGTTTCGGTGCCATCGTGGTCAACGAGTGACTGAATAGGGGATTTAGGTCCGCTTACCGATTTTACATATGACCAAAACTTTTTAGGGTTCTTGTTTAGATTGTTTGCCAATGTTTTATGTTCGAATTCGTTGAATGCTTCTCTCATTGCTCTCTTTACGCTCTTTTTCGCTTCGTTCAGCTTTTCCTTATCAGCTATGATTCGACTACTCTTAAACCTATGATGAAGCTTTCTTTGTTTCCGTAGTACCTTTCGTACATGATTGTTATACCACGGTGGATCTTTCCCCTCGCTTTGGACCTTAGTCGGTACGAACTTATCTAAGGCGTACTGGACGATGTTTCTGAATTTTTTCCATTTTTGTTCCACATCCTCTTCCTCAGAAATGAACGTTTGATGGTGGTCACTCAGATATTCTGCGATTTGTGCCCTATCACTCTTGTTAAGCAAATATATTTTCCTTCCTTTCTTGGCATTTCTTATTACACTTGCAGTCATTGATGCAACCACTGACTTATGATCACTGATACCCTCTTCTACATTCACGGAGTCGAAAAGTTCCGGTCTATTTGTTGCTGTGAGGTCTAAAACGTTAGCTTCACGAGTTGGTTCTCTAACTATTTAATGTTAGTTTCCTTGGATTATATATATACTTAACTTTTTTATTGAATTTAAAAATTTTATTTTGAAAAAACAATATATTTACCTCTTTCTAAGAAACTACTCGAGAAATTTCTACAATTTTCTCTCTTTAATATCTTTGCATATAATAAGCTTCCCTGATTACGCATTTTTTAATATATGGAATAGGAGAGTTTTAATAATTTCTAATTATAATTCTGCAAATATGATATAAAATCAATGTAGAATTCCAAGCACTATGTCACATATCTCATCTTACACCCAGATTTCAAAATTTACTCTTGAGACAACATTTATTGAGTTTTTAGAAATAAGTGTACAAAATTTCATAATTCTACCCCTCATAGATTTTAAGGAAAAGGCACACGAATTTTAAAAAATATTAATTTCATGACACGCAATTTAAAGTTGAACCTAACGGTTTTTTCTTGTGTCATCTCTTCAGAAGGCTCCAGATTTGTACTCGCGGTCTTCTTTCCCTTCAAGGCTTCTCATACGGTTTCTTGTTTTCTCCCGTATTTCCTTTACTATGTCTTCAGCTGACTTTTCAGCTGCAGAGAGGCGCTGTAAAACTACTTTACTCAAGATTCCTTGAGTGAAATTTCCCATCTTAATGCCCATTCTCTCTAATACCTTCATCCCCTCTGCGTTTCCATCATTAAATACAAGAACTGTATCATAAGTTGCAATTCTGACAACTATAGCAGATGAAAATGTGGACAAACAAGAATTTCTTCTTCATAAACAAAGGAGTTGCTTTGTCATTATTTCGAAGATACGGAACAGAGTCACAGATGACCTATAAAAACAAAGAGTGTATATCATAGCTATCTAGATGTATCGTGTCTAACTTTGCTTTAAAGTTATTAATGGAATCGTTGTTCATCAACTAGTATTGAAGTATAGCTTCAGAGAGTTGGCGTGGCAGGAAGGGCGTGTCACATATTCACTTATTACGCTTCAGGCACCTCGGATGCGTTTACACCACTGAGACTTTAGTAATTTATTGTCCATGAGTTCTACTAGTATCAAATAAAAAATTAGATTGAAAGCTAACATTTTCTGTCAATTCCATTAAAATCCCCGTGTAACCCGGTAATGGCGCAACTTATCGGACTTTTTTCTTGACAATTATTTCTCAGCGTACCCTAGCGTGCAACCCCCTTACAAGCTTTTCAGATTGTTTTTGACCACCCTGTATATTGATTGACTCATCATTGCCAGTCCAAACCACCGAACATAGAAACTTGAAACAGGAGAAGCTGTTGATCTTATATTGTAGGCATTATTTAAAAAGCGATTTTTCAAAATTCCACCCCTGAGGGGTTGAAATAGGGGAAGAAATTTTTTTAAAAAATATGTCGCTATTAACGCAATTTTAAAGCCAGAACTACTATTCTTGGTCAAAAATAAAAAATACGCGTTTCAGCATTTTTGGAAAATCAACCCCTAAGGTTGTGAAATAGTGAGTGAAAGATTTTTTTAAAATAAATCATTGTTAAAGTACTGCTAAAGCATTTTTGAAGCTACTTTTATGAAAACTAGTATTTGACTTACTGGTTACAAATCAAAAATCCATGTTTCACTGTGTCTGGAAATTCAGCCCTCAAGGGGTTGAAATAGGGCCTGACTGATTCACTGACTCATTATCGCCCAGCCCAAATCGCTAAGGATAAAATCTTCAAATTTGGGGAGGGTGTTGATCTTATACTGCAGGCTTCATTTCAGCAGAAATTTTTTGAAATTCCGCTTCTAATGGAGTGAAATAGGGGATGAACTGTTTTTTGAAAGTATGTCGTCATTAAAGCAATTAGAAACTTGAACTTTGGAGGGGGTGTTAATCTTATACTGCAGACGTCGTTTAAGAAAGGAGTTTTCTAAATTCCACGGTTAAGGGGGTGAAATAGAGGATGTAAGCTGTTTTGGAAGTACGTCGCTGTTAAGGCAATTTTGAAGCTACGAACATTGGTATCTGGTCTTGCACTGTTTGCACAATGTGTTGGTTTGCACATGAACGATGAGTATAACTACACAAAAATTAGATTAAATAATAAGGAAACCATTGTACATACTGTACAGGTAGTAAATTATAAACACGAAACTTCCTTGTGGATCAGTCTATCTATCACTGAAAACCGTATCAAAATCCTTACCGTAGTTCCTAAGATTAGCGTTCGCTTACAGGCGGAAAAAACGTGGCGGGGGACTTAAAATTATGTACAGG
This sequence comes from Schistocerca serialis cubense, assembly GCF_023864345.2. Taxonomy (NCBI): domain Eukaryota; kingdom Metazoa; phylum Arthropoda; class Insecta; order Orthoptera; family Acrididae; genus Schistocerca; species Schistocerca serialis. The sequence continues at coordinate 906,222,552 of NC_064641.1, forward strand.
GTGAACCAGAACAGCAACCACAACTTTTCACAGGTTGTTCAGGAATGCCTTCTGAGTATTTTAGTGCAAGGGAACCATGGTTTCCAGCTGCTAGTTAAGAGCTATTACATTTCGTTTGGTTTCTTGCCCCAGTTAGCTTTGTAACTGCATTGCTCCGAAAATAGTGCACAGCAGTGTTAATGTCGACGGCATGCGCTGTGTGCTCTTGTTTCGAACATACTTGTTCCATTTAATCACGGTACTTGCTGCAGGTAACAGAATTAGCCCTATTTACTCAGCGCCGTGTAATCTTGCATTCAGTACTGCTCTGAGCTGTCTCCGGGTTGTTTTTCTAGCAATATTAGTTCTACATCAGCGGTGATTCGCAGTTATATGAAGAACTAGCCACGTGCACCTGGCGTCTGGGTTCACTTACTGTTAATGAGATGGCAGAGCGCCACGACGGTAATATGTGCTTTCGCATCTTCTGAGGATTGTTGCCTACTCTGTGTTTCGTGTTGCACGTTTTGCTTACAGCGTAGTACAGGGTTCTTCACTGTTGTGAAGATATTTTCACAGAAACAAGGGTTACTGTATTAACAAACCCACTGAATCACAATTTCGTTACTACTCTGTAACGAGCTACCGGAGACTATGGTCTCCTTGTACTAAAATACTCAGAAGGTATCCCTGAACAAATCTGAATGTTTATCGGTGCAGTTCTGGTTCACCGTGTATGTATTTATATGTATAAATGTTAACAAAACCCTCTTTTTCAGAAATGTTTTCTTGCAATTGCCAGTCTACATTTTATATCGTCTCTTCTTCGGGCATCGTCAGTCATTTTGCTACCCAAACACTAAAGCTCACGCCGGCCGAAGTGGCCGTGCGGTTAAAGGCGCTGCAGTCTGGAACCGCAAGACCGCTACGGTCGCAGGTTCGAATCCTGCGTCGGGCATGGATGTTTGTGATGTCCTTAGGTTAGTTAGGTTTAACTAGTTCTAAGTTCTAGGGGACTAATGACTCAGCAGTTGAGTCCCATAGTGCTCAGAGCCATTTGAACCAACTAAAGCTCATCAACTATCTTTAATGTCTACTTCCTCGTATAAATCTCTCAGACCCGCCTGATTTGATTCGACTACTATCCATTACCTTTGTTTTACTTTAGTTGTTGCTGTTCATCGAATAACCTGTTTTCAAGACGCTATCAATTATGTTCTTCTGGCCTTCCAAGTCATTTTGCTACCCAAACACTAAAGCTCATCAACTATCTTTAATGTCTACTTCCTCGTATAAATCTCTCAGACCCGCCTGATTTGATTCGACTACTATCCATTACCTTTGTTTTACTTTAGTTGTTGCTGTTCCTCGAATAACCTGTTTTCAAGACGCTATCAGTTATGTTCTTCTGGCCTTCCAAGTCATCTGCTATGTCTGACAAAATTAAAATGCTGTCGTCAAATCTTAAACTTACAACCTGAGCTCACTGGGCTTTACTTTCATTTCAATTTTTTCCATTGCTTTCCTTACTGCTTGGTCAATGTACACACTGAACGACACGAAAGATTAGGGATACGCTACATTTCCTCACGCCCTTCTCAACTACTGCTTTCATTTCACGTCTTCCGATTGTTATGATTGTAGTCTGGTTTCTGGGCAGGTTGTAGATATCATTTTGCTGTTTGTTTTATCCGTGCTACTGAAAGTGATTCCAGTCAACATTGTTAAAGGCTTTCCCCAAATCTACGAATGCTATAAGTGTGGGTTTCCTATCTGTTGTGATAAAACATATAGTCAGTATTGGCTTCTGTGTTCTTAAATTTACCCGGATTCCCAACTGAACTTCCACGCGGTTGGCTTATACTAAGTTTTCCGTTCTTCTGCAAATAATTCGTGTTATTACTTCGCAACAATAACTTATTTAACTGATTGTTTGATTATTATTTAACTGATTGTTTGGCTATATTGAAATATGTTAGCACCTGTCTTCCTTGGATTTGGAATTATTACAGTGTTCCTGAAGTCTGATAATAATCCAGCTGTCTCATATATCTTGCGCATCAGTTATAATAGTTTTATTGTGGTACGTTCTACCAAGGACCTCAATAATTTCTGAGAGGACATCGGCTAGACCAGGTGCCTCGTTTCGACTTAGGTCTTTCAGTGCTCTGTCAAATTGCTGTCGCAGTTTCATATCTCTCATCGCATCTTCATGAACTTCCTCTTGCCTTTCCATTATACTGTCTTCAAATTCGTTCATTTTGTGTAGCCCATATATATACCCCTTTCATCATTCATTCTTCCCTTCTTTGTCTAGTACTGGCTTGCCATGTAAGTTCTCGATATTCATGCAGCTGTTTTCTCCGATAGGTGGTATCTGTCTGTCAGACAGTCATAGGTGCTTCTGCAGGTTTGCGTTTATTTTCTAGTCATTCCTACTTTGCCATTTTGCACTTTCGTCAACCTTATTTTTTCAAGTGTCTGTATTCCATTTTGGCTCTATCATTTCCTACTTCCTTATATTTTCTCCTTTCTTCACTTAACTTATGTATCACCAATGCTATCCAATTATCCAAAGATTGCTACTGGGCCTCGTTTTATCCCTATTTGATCTTTTACTGCCTTTCAGTCCCACAGCTATCCATTCCTCTTCTATTATATTCCTTTCCCCTGTTTCACTGAATCATTTTGTAACATTCCATCGGAAACACTCGACACTTACTGTATTTTTAACTTATCCAGGGTGCGTCTCCATAATTTGCTGCATTTCTGCAATTTATTCAGTTTTAATCTGCAGTTCCTAAAAAAAATAAATTGCTGTAAGACCACATCTGCACTTGGAAATCGATACATCGTGCAAAGTGATGAACAGAGGGAGTAAATAAGTAAGCAGCCTATCGTTCCTCATAGTTCCTCGTGGGATCCTGAGACAGTGCGACTCTAGAGGAGTGTGTCGTGTTGCAGGTGTCCTGTCGCAGGAGGCGCCGGCCTCGTTCGTGAGGAAGTTCTGCGGCAACGCCAGCTGCGGCAGCTACATCGCGGCCTCCTACGTCAAGTTCGTGGAGGGCGGCGGCGCCAGGGTCGTGCCCATACGGTACGTCGTCGGCAGACTCCGCGCCCCGTAGTCCGGTCGGCTTAAAAACCCGTGCTTACCTCATCACTCAACGTATTACTCTATTTCAGACGCACTGACAGGCCACACGTCGAATGACTCTCGCTGCCTCATTCTTGGGGCAGCTTCACGAAGGCCGCTCCCAGTCTCCAAAACATGGCCAGAACGATCTTCTGTGTCAATTTGGCGTCTTAGAGGTCCCCATTGCCCACGCACCTTATTGCGTCACCTCTGTGCCGCACATCCAGTGTGGATAACAAATGGCATATACACTGAGGTGACAAAAGTCATGGACTACCTCCTAACATAGTGTCGGACCTCCTTTTCCCAGACGTAGTGCGGCAGCTCGCCGTAGCATGGGTTCAACAAGTCGTTGGAAGTCCCCTCCAGAAATATTGAGCCATGCTGCCTCTGTAGTTGTCCATAATCGCGAAAGTGGTGCAGGTGCAGGATTTTGTGCACGAACTGACCTTTAGATTATGAGTCATAAATTCTCAATGAAATCTACGTCGGGCGATCTGAATTGCCGAATCATTTCCAGAATGTTCGACAAACCAGTCACGAACAGTTGTGGTCCGGTGACGCGACGCATTGTCATCCATAAAAATTCCATCGTTGTTTGGGACATGAAGTCCGTGAATCTACATCTACATTTATACTCCGCAAGCCACCCAACGGTGTGTGGCGGAGGGCACTTTACGTGCCACTGTCATTACCTCCCTTTCCTGTTCCAGTCACGTATGGTTCGCGGGAAGAACGACTGCTGGAGATCCTCCGTGCGCGCTCGAATCTCTCTAATTTTACGTTCGTGATCTCCTCGGGAGGTATAAGTAGGGGGAAGCAATATATTCGGTACCTCATCCAGAAACGCACCTTCTCGAAACCTGGACACCAAGCTACACCGCGATGCAGAGCGCCTCTCTTGCAGAGTCTGCCACTTGAGTTTGCTAAACATATCCGTAACGCTATCACGCTTACCAAATAACCCTGTGACGAAACGCGCCGCTCTTCTTTGGATCTTCTCTATCTCCTCCGTCAACCCGACCTGGTACGGATCCCACACTGATGAGCAATACTCAAGTATAGGTCGATCGAGTGCTTTGTAAGCCACCTCCTTTGTTGATGGACTACATTTTCTAAGGACTCTCCCAATGAATGTCAACCTGGCACCCGCCTTGCCAACAATTAATTTTATATGATCATTCCATTTCAAATCGTCTCCAGCTAGCCGAACGTAATCACTACCAGCCAATGATCGGTTTAGTTGGACTGGAGGACCCAGTCCACAGTGCACACCATTGTGGAGTCACCATCAGCTTGCACAGTCCTTTTTGGCAACTTGCGTTCATAGCTTCGTGGGGCCTGCGCCCCACTAGAACTATACCATCAGGTTATACCAACTGAAAGTGGGGCTCATCTCACCAGGCCATGGTTTTCCGGTCGTCTAGGGTCTAACCGATATGGTCACGAGCCCAGGAGAGGCGCTGCAGGCGATGTCGTGTTGTTACGAAAGGCACTCGCGTCTGCTGCCATGGTTTATTAACGCCAAATTTTGCCGCCCTGTCCTAACCGGTATGATCGGGGTACGTCCGACGATGATTTCTGCGGTTTGCTCACGCTGTGTTGCTTGTCTGTTAGCACACAACCGCTTCTCTCGGTCTGTAAGTGAATTCCGTCGGCCACTGCGTTGTCTGTGGTGAGAGGTAATGCCTGAAATGTGGTGTTTCTGCACACTCTTGGCACTACGGATCTCGGAATATTGAATTCCCTAACGACTTCCGAAATGGAATATGCATTGTGTGTAGCTCCAACTACGATTCCTCGTTGAAAGTCTGTTGATTATCCTCTTGCGGCTATAATCACGTCGAAAACCTTTTCACATGAATCACCTGAGGACAAATGTGAGCTCCGCCATTGCACTGCCTTTTCTATCTTGTGTCCGCGTTACTACTGCCGTCTGTATATGTGCGTATCGCTGTCCCATGACCTTTGTCACCTGATTGTAACTTGGTGTAGGAAGGAACGGCATGTTTATTCGACAGAGAGGCGGTAAAGATTTTGGAGCACAGTTGCACATCATTTCCCTCTTCCCTCACTATCAACTTGAAGTACGAGGGTGAGTCAAATGAAAACCTTAAATTTGTAATAACAAATCGAAATTTCGCGCCGTTATCCTGTAAATTGGTAAGCCTGCTACAAACGGCGTGCAGAATGGCCTGTAGGTGGCAGCATAGTGCAGATGCACACATACCGTCGCAGTATAAAGATGGCCGCCCCACTTGCGACTTGCACCAAGACAGAACAGCGTTCTATTATTCGGTTTTTGCGCAGTAAAGGTGTGAAAACTATTGAAATTCATCGACGAATGAAAGTTCAGTACGGCGATGCATGTTTGTCACAGCAGCACGTCTACGAATGCAGTAGGAAGTTCGCAAATTGTATGGCTTCAGTGGTAGATGCTCCTCGTCCAGGTCAGGCACAACGAGTTGTGACTCCACAGAACATTGCAGCAGTTGAAGCCATAGTGAAGGAAAACCACCGATTGACACTGAATGACATTGCAGCATGTTTACAGATTAGTCATGGGTCAGCACACCACATTGTGCATGATGTGCTCCAGTTTCACAAAGTGTCTGCAAGATGGGTGCCACGGCAGCTGACTCCTGAAATGAGAGAACGACGTGTTGATGCTTGTGAAGAACTTTTTCGGCCCTTTGAACGAGAAGGTGATGGCTTCCTTGCAAGAATCGTTACTGGGGACGAAACCTGGGTTTACTTCCAAAAAACGGAAAAGCATATCTTCCTCATCCACCATACTCACCAGACCTTGCCTCAAGTGATTTCCATATGTTTGGACCACTCAAAGACGCAATGGGAGGAAAGAAGTTCCGTTCTGATGAAGAGGTACGCCACGCGGTGCATGAGTGGTTGCGCGGACTACCATAAGAATTTTTTTCTAAAGGAATTTATGCAATTTGTAAGCGCTGGAGGACTTGCAATGAGCGTGGGGGAGATTATGTTGAAAAGTGGTACAGCTTTGTACCATTTCTGCACAATAAATAATATTTTAAAATATATTTAAGGTTTTCATTTGACTCACCCTCGTAGAATACAGGACGTGTCACATATTGCTACAGGAGATAGTGTCGGTCAAAACTAGAAGAAAATTTCGTATAATGATGTGTCAGAAAACCAGTACCTGTTGAGATATGGGTCAGTCTGTCCTCTCATTCACGTCTGTCTGCTACTTGGAAGTGGATAGTACAGGCAATGCTCGTAAGCGTGCGCTCAGCGTTCTTGTGTGGATCTTGTATGTGGTCTTATTTAACATGGGATATGCACGACGAAGTACCGATGTCGCTGGATGGCTACAAAGGTGAAAGATGGGTGGTGGTTTGATTTGGGGGAGGGGACCCAACAGCGAAGTCATCAGTCCGTCAGATTAGGTAAGGATGGGGAAGGAAGTCAGCCGCGCCCTTTGAAAGGAACCATCCCGCCATTTGCCTGAAGCCATTTAGGGAAATCACGGAAAACCTAAATCAGGATGGCCGAACGCGGGTTTGAAGGACCATCGACTTCCCGAATGCAAGTCTAGTGTGCCAACAAAGGTGAAAGTAAAGTTAGTACTTAGCTTTTTCATCGTCCTCTCCTTCAGACTGCGTTGCGTTTTTCTTCTCCCAGGTTCATTAATACCACGAAGCCTCCATGTGGTAATTGTCTCTCATGTTTAATTGTCGTTCCTTCTGGTACATATGAGGTCTTTTACGTTGGTAGCTTGATAGCTTCCCAACTTATACATTGCAACAGTTTAGTTAGTACTGCACAATTTTGTTTTACAGAACTAGGTACACATACATCTGTTCTTCAAGTACTTTCACTTTACAAATGCCTAAGGCTTCAGAAATGCTTGAGATATTTGGAACGTCTCCCAAGTCAACTGGTTGTTTACAGTATTAGCTCCGAGTACAAACGGTCTGTAAAATTTACAATATGCATATGCAATATTCGATATATAAGACAAGTGTCTGACGCAGTTGTTAGAACGGTTACTGCTGCTACAGTGACAGGTTGTCAAGATTTAAGTGAGTTTGAACGTGTTGTTATAGTCGGCGCACGAGCTATGGCACGCAGCATCTCCGAGGTGGTGATGAAGTGGGGATTTTCCCGTACCCCCTTTTCACGAGTATATCATGAATATCAGGAATCCGTGAAACATCAAATTTCCGACATCGCTGCGGCCGGAAAAAGATCCTGCAAGAGTGGGACCAAAGACGACTGAAGAGAATCGTTCAACGTGACAGAAGTGCAACCCTTCCGCAAATTGCTGCAGATTTCAATGCTGGGGCCGGCCGCTGTGGCCGAGCGGTTCAAGGCGCTTCAGTCCGGAACCGCACTGCTGCTACGTCGCAGGTTAGAATCCTGCCTCGGGCGTAGATGTGTGTGATGTCCTTAGGTTAGTTAGGTTTAAGAGTTCTAAGTCTATGGGACTGATGACCTCAGATGTTAAGTCCCATAGTGGTTAGAGCCATTTGAACCATTTTTCAATGCTGGGCCATCACCAAGTGTCAGCGTGTGAACAATTCAATTAAACATAATCGATATTGGCTTTCGAAACCGAAGGCCCACTCGTGTGTCCTTGACGACTGCGTGAGACAAAGCTTTACGCCTCGCCTGGACTGTCGATGACTGGAAACATGTTTCTTGGTCGGACGAATCTCGTTTCAAATTGAATCGAGGAGATGGACGTGTACGGGCATGGAGACAACCTCATGAATCCATGGACCCTGCATGTGAGCAGGGGACTGCTCAGGCTGATAGAGGCTCTATAATGTTGTAGGTCGTTTGCAGTTGGAGTGATATTGAACCCTTGATACATCTAGATACGACTCTGACAGGTTACACGTACGTAAGCATCCTGTCTGATCACCTGCATCCATCCATGTCCATTGTGCATTCCGAAGGACTTGGGAAATTCCAGCAGGACCATGCGACACCACACACGGCCAGAATTGCTACAGAGTGGCTCCAGGAACACTACTCTGAGTTTAAACACTTCCGCTGGCCACAAAACTCTCCAGATATGAACATTATTGAGCATATTTGGGATGCCTTGCAACTTGCCATTGAGAAGAGATCTCCACCCACTCGTACTCTTACGGGTTTATGGACAGTCCAGCAGGATTCACTGTGTCAATGCCCTCCAATACTACTTCAGACATTAGTCGAGTCCATGCAACGTTGTGTTACGGCACTTCTGCGTGCTTGACGATATTAGGCACGTGTACCGGTTTACTTGGCTTTTCGGTGTAATTATATATAAAATCAGATGTTATAGTATCGATGCTAAAAAATTCAGATATGGTTTTGCAAACTGTTTTGAAAGAAGTACATAAATTTAACTGCTCTGCTGTACTCTGGGTGGTCTTGTCAACACCGATGTTTTATTATACGTTTCACAAACCTTTGGTGATTTTCGTATTATTAATCTGACAGTAAGAAATTAAACGTGGAGTTTTAAGTTTGTCAAAGATGTGAATCACTTGCGTTTTGATTAAGTTATTTATGACGTAATATAGTTCGTGCTTATGTCGAATAATCCTCAGTCTAGGAAGTTTGAAGGAAAATGAAAGTTTTACCGGAATCTTCGCGGCCCGAGCTTTCTAATGAGATATTAACTTCAGAAGAGGTAATTAGTTTTTGAATTATGAATTTTCGTAATTTTTTGCTACTTGGAATGAAATGCTGCTTCCAAGTTTTGGTGGCTTTGAAGATCATTTACGAGTCGTAGTATACCAGAGACTACATTGAGTATCATTACACTTCGCTGACGGTTGATATTTTTTATTACGTAGCTTCAGTCATGGTAGGGATTTTCGCTTGTAATTGAATGTCACTATATGAAAAATATTACTTCGTTTTTCACATCAGTAAGCACATGTCATCATTTCAGATAGAGTCGAGTTCGTTATTATTCCTGTTGCGAATGTTAATCTTTACTTTATAGTGCTAACTTGTCAACCAGACTTACTGGTATCATTCCTGATGAGATTCCTTGTCCAGGTATTGGGTGGTGTATAAAATACAGAGATCGATACGGTACGAAAAGCTTTACGTGCTGCGTGTGTATACCACGCATCCTGACACATCCTTCAGCTCTTAATCATGAATAACGCACCCTTTCAGTTACAGCTGGCTGCATTCGGATTGCGTCACATGCGTTGGTTACTCGCTCCTGCAACGTCTACACGTTGTCGATGGGTTGGGCATATAATGTTTTTGAATGTTCACAGTCAGCAGTCCAGCGTATTCAGGTGCGGTGAACGGGGGAGGCCAGGCTGGCGGACCTCCTCGATCAGTCCATCGTCCATGAAACGTTGCGGTGTGTTACTGACACACGGTCCGTGGAAAATAACATGCTGCCCCGTCGTGAATAAGTCAGATGTCCTAGACGAAAATCGCCTTGGGAAATCCAGTTGCCAGTGTAAAAGTCGTAACTGAGGCCGTACTTCTAACATCTGACTCCATCAAAATGTTCTGCCGCTGCGAACGACACTAGCGAATCAACTGAACACGACGTCATCCATTGAATGAATGATTGATGCGTAGTGCACGATATAGAAAGTGCAAACTAGGTAAAATTATTTGAAAGTAAATCGTGTGCACTATTACGTCAATTATTTTGTAAAATTAACTGTCGATCACTGGTTTAAAAACATTACTTTTTCCAGTGGAATTAATGTTCTTAACAGTTTTTTAAAGACGTCCTGTGGTAACTTCAATAGCTGTGACCTTGCGCAGTTATAAAGACGTCAGTCCAGAATGAATATAATACAGTGACTGACTATTTCACAATGAATTTTTAATTACTTCTATTTTGAAAGAAACATTCGCAGGTGTGTTGTGTACTGCCTCTTGTTCCCGGGCGGCTGTTGCGCGCCATGCCATGTATTACCTAAAATTTACCGGTTTCGATTTGCCACGCAAAACATGGTCAGTGCTAAGCAGAATTACGACCCAAAACGGCAAATGCTGCTATTTCTTACTCACATGGAGTAAGCAGCCAACCACACGTTGTGACTGGGAAGAACTACAGACATCACACGTCAGTGCCCCACGAGATCGTACGATGGTGGACCAGAAGATTCCAGCTGGCGACTCGCAAATCGACAGATTATGTAAATGTCCTATATTTTTGTTTATAAGATTTTATGCTGTAAATATTATGCGTCCTTTACTTCAGTTCACCAGAAAGCGATGTGATAAGTAAATAAAACGTTCCGCGTCTTCCTAGGCACACCATTTTCTGAAATGCGATGCTGCATGAAGGCTCGAACGTTTTCTACAGTAGACATGCAACAGATTTTTACAAACTTATTGATAATTATTTACATAAAAAAACGTAGTAACATAATACGCTAAAACGGCCTAAAGGGTGTAAAATAATTTATCGAAGCCCCATAGAGATTTCTAATCCCATAGAGATAGTCCCGAAAATCGGCGCTTGTGAATTATTAGCTATAAGAATACTTGTAAAACTTGAAACGGAAGTGGTGGGGCACATACTGAGGCAAGAGTAGCTTACCTCAGTCACTAACAATTTTATAGCACTGCAAATGATATGAACTGTTGAGTGATTTTTCTCAACAGCAGCTATTCTGTACACTCCTTATTGCCCCACGTCTTCCGTTTTAAATTTTATAAATATCGTCATAGCTGCAACAAATTCACACCCGCAGATTTTCAAGACTATCTATGAGGAGATAGGAATCTATTTGGGGACAGGAGGAATTAATTTCTACTTATTTGGCTGTTTTAAAAATGTGTTGTATTAGAAAGATTTTTATTTCCTGAATTATTCTCTGTCTTATAGTCTTGTGTGTGTGCAATTTTTCAACCGATTTCAACGAGTTTGATCAGATTATAAGGGAGAAATGTGGTAAATTTAAGGATTATTACAGTTTATCATGGCCTTACTTAACCAATATACAGGGTGGTCCATTGATCGTGACCGGGTCAAATATCTCACGAAATAACCATCAAACGAAAAAACTACAAAGAACGAAACTTGTCTAGCTTGAAGGGGGAAACCAGATGGCGCTATGGTAGGCCCGCTAGATGGCGCTGCCATAGGTCAAATGGATATCAACTGCATTTTTTAAAATAGGAACCCTTTAGTTGGACCACTTTTTTCGATTTGTGATAGATGGCGCTGTAATAGTCACAAACATTATGGCTCACAATTTTAGACGAACAGTTGGCAACAGGTAGGTTTCTTGAATTAAAATATAGAACGTAGATACGTTTAAACATTTTATTTCGGTTGTTCTAATGTGATACATGTACCTTTGTGAACTTATCATTTCTGAGAACGCATGCTGTTACAGCGTGATTATCCGTAAAAACCACATTAATGCAATAAATGCTCAAAATGATGTCCGTCAACCTCAATGCATTTGGCAATACGTGCTACGACATTCCTCTCAACAGCGAATAGTTCGCCTTCCGTAATGTTTGGACATGCAATGACAGTGCGCTGACGCATGTTGTCAGGCATTGTCGGTGGATCACGATAGCAAATATCCTTCAACTTCCCCCACAGAAAGAAATCAGGGGACGTCAGATCCGGTGAACGTGCGGGCCATGATATGGTGCTTTGACGACCAATCCACCTGTCATGAAATATGCTCTTCAATACCGCTTCAACCACACGCGAGCTATGTGCCGGACATCCATCATATTGGAAGTACATCGCCATTCTGTCATTCAGTGAAACATCTTGTAGTGACATCGGTAGAACATTACGTAGGAAATTAGCATACATTGTGTGGTGCCACCGCGAGACACCACACTTTGCTAGGTGGTAGCCTTTAAATCGGCTGCGGTCCGTTAGTATACGTCGGACCCGCGTGTCGCCACTATCAGTGATTGCAGACCGAGCGCCGCCACACGGCAGGTCTAGAGAGACTTCCTAGCACTCGCCCAGTTTTACAACCGACTTTGCTAGCGATGGTTCACTGACAAAATACGCTCTCATTTGCCGAGACGATAGTTTAGCATAGTCTTCAGCTACGTCATTTGCTACGACCTAGCAAGGCGCCATTATCAGTTACTATTGATATTGTGAATCATGTACCGTCCAGACCGACGTTCACCATTAATGGGTTAAAGTTAAGTATTCCACCAGCTACGTCCTTTTTTTCTAAATTCTAATTTCCTTGTCCTGTTCCTTACCTCACGCCAGCCTGCGTGAGCTAAAACGCGTGCCTTTCGGCCTCCTCTAGTAACACGGTGTTGGCTCTCCTGCCAACCAAAACACATTGCACCATTTAGATTGCCATCGATAAAAAGGGGGCCAATTATCCTTCCTCCCATAATACCGCACCGTACATTAGGCCGGCAATGTCGCTGATGTTCCGCTTGTCGCAGCCATCGTGGATTTTCCGTTCCCCAATAGTGCATATTATGTCGGTTTACACTACCGCTGTTGGTAAATGACGCTTCGTCGCTAAATAGAACGCGTGCAAAAAATCTATGATCTTCCCGTAATTTCTCTTGTGCCCAGTGGCAGAACTGTACACGACGTTCAAAGTCGTCGCCATGCAATTCCTGGTGCATTGAAATATGGTACGGGTGCAATCGATGTTGATGTAGCATTCTCAACACCGACGTTTTTGAGATTCCCGATTCTCGTGCAATTTGTCTGCTACTGGTGTGCGGATTAGCCGCGACAGCAGTTAAGCACCTACTTTGGCATCATCATTTGTTGCAGATCGTGGTTGACGTTTCACATGTGGCTGAACACTTCCTGTTTCCTTAAATAACGTAACTATCCGGCGAATGGTTCGGACACTTGGATGATGTCGTCCAGGATACCGAGCAGCATACATAGCACACGCCCATTGGGTATTTTGATCGCAATAACCATACATCGATATGGACCTTTTCCGCAATTGGTAAACGGTCCATTTTAACACGGGTAATGAATGTATCACGAAGCAAACACCGTCCGCACTGGCGGAATGTTGCGTGTTACCAGGCGCCATCTATCACAAAGCGAAAAAAGTGGTCTAACTAAAACATTCATATTTCTTTACGTACTACACGAATATGTAATAAAAAATGGGGGTTCCTATTTTAAAAAAAAACGCAGTTGATATCCGTTTGACCTATGGCAGCGCCATCTAGCGGGCTAACCATAGCGCCATCTGGTTTCCCGCTTCAAGCTAGACGAGTTTCGTTCTTTGTAGTTTTTTCGTTTGATGCTTATTTCGTGAGGTATTTGGCCCGGTCACTATCAATGGACCACCCTGTATTGCTTCCTCCTAAGTATATCTCGCGAAAAGATCGTGAACTTAAAAAATTAGAGATTTTGGAGCTCCCGTGGAGGCTTACCAACTATCATTCTTACTGCAGAACATTCGTGATGGCAACAGGAAACGGGGGAAATCGCAGTGGTACACCAAGTATCCTCTGCAACACACCAGACAAGAAATAGAATTAAGACTGCAGTATCATTCAGTTCTGAGCTACGCTGAAATCGGGAATTTTTTTTATTTTTTATATTACTCGTCTAGTTCCGTAGAAAAAATTGAGGAGCAAATCTCCAAGGTAATGGAAAGTGTCAGTACACGAAATTACAACATAAAAGTAATAACAGATAAAATAAAATGTTTATGAACCCAAAAAAAAAGATAAGTCATACGTTTATGTAAACGCAATCAAGAATATAACCCAGGAATCAGCTTAATTTTTCAAGGAACTCCTTGACACAATAGAAGAAGTGATCCATGAGAAAACTCTTCATTTTCGATTTGGAAGCGCGTAAATTACTGCTAACAATTTTGAATTCTTATGATAGCTTATTGAAAATGGATGAAGCGGTATACTGCACGCCTTTCTGCACAAGAGTCAAAGAAGTGAGATCCAACAGTAGATTGGATTTTTGCTTAGTATTAACTGAGTGAAAGCTGCTAATTCTTTAACAAGAAACGACATTAAGGAATATACAGTCTTGGAAATTGAAATAAGAACACCGTGAATTCATTGTCCCAGGAATGGGAAACTTTATTGACACATTCCTGGGGTCAGATACATCACATGATCACACTGACAGAACCACAGGCACATAGACACAGGCAACAGAGCATGCACAATGTCGGCACTAGTACAGTGTATATCCACCTTTCGCAGCAATGCAGGCTGCTATTCTCCCATGGAGACGATCGTAGAGATGCTGGATGTAGTCCTGTGGAACGGCTTGCCATGCCATTTCCACCAGGCGCCTCAGTTGGACCAGCGTTCGTGCTGGACGTGCAGACCGCGTGAGACGACGCTTCATCCAGTCCCAAACATGCTCAATGGGGGACAGATCCGGAGATCTTGCTGGCCAGGGTAGTTGACTTACACCTTCTAGAGCACGTTGGGTGGCACGGGATACATGCGGACGTGCATTGTCCTGTTGGAACAGCAAGTTCCCTTGCCGGTCTAGGAATGGTAGAACGATGGGTTCGATGACGTTTTGGATGTACCGTGCACTATTCAGTGTCCCCTCGACGATCACCAGTGGTGTACGGCCAGTGTAGGAGATCGCTCCCCACACCATGATGCCGGGTGTTGGCCCTGTGTGCCTCGGTCGTATGCAGTCCTGATTGTGGCACTCACCTGCACTGCGCCAAACACGCATACGACCATCATTGGCACCAAGGCAGAAGCGACTCTCATCGCTGAAGACGACACGTCTCCATTCGTCCCTCCATTCACGCCTGTCGCGACACCACTGGAGGCGGGCTGCACGATGTTGGGGCGTGAGCGGAAGACGGCCTAACGGTGTGCGGGACCGTAGCCCAGCTTCATGGAGACGGTTGCGAATGGTCCTCGCCGATACCCCAGGAGCAACAGTGTCCCTAATTTGCTGGGAAGTGGCGGTGCGGTCCCCTACGGCTCTGCGTAGGATCCTACGGTCTTGGCGTGCATCCGTGCGTCGCTGCGGTCCGGTCCCAGGTCGACGGGCACGTGCACCTTCCGCCGACCACTGGTGACAACATCGATGTACTGTGGAGACCTCACGCCCCACGTGTTGAACAATTCGGCGGTACGTCCACCCGGCCTCCCGCATGCCCACTATACGCCCTCGCTCAAAGTCCGTCAACTGCACATACGGTTCACGTCCACGCTGTCGCGGCATGCTACCAGTGTTAAAGACTGCGATGGAGCTCCGTATGCCACGGCAAACTGGCTGACACTGACGGCGGCGGTGCACAAATGCTGCGCAGCTAGCGCCATTCGACGGCCAACACCGCGGTTCCTGGTGTGTCCGCTGTGCCGTGCGTGTGATCATTGCTTGTACAGCCCTCTCGCAGTGTCCGGAGCAAGTATGGTGGGTCTGACACACCGGTGTCAATGTGTTCTTTTTTCCATTTCCAGGAGTGTATATATTGAGAGGCCAATGTCAGAATACCCAGACTGGTGAACAGAGGTCGACAAGAGGTTCGTGAACTTACATCACTTATTGCCCTAACTGCCCATTTCTGAGCCAAAAATATCCTTTGAGAATGGGAAGAGTAACCCCAAAATATAGTACCATACGTCGTAAGCGAATAAAAATAAGCAAAGTAGACTAATTCTCGTGTCGAACTATCACTTACTTCAGATACCTATCGAATAGAAAAAATGGCAGCATTAAGTCTTTGAACAAGGTCTTGAACGTGGGCTTTCCACGACAGTTTACTATCTATCTGAACACCTAGAAATTTGAACTGTTTGTTTTCACTAATCATATTCCCATTCTGTGAAACTAAAACGTCGAGATTTGTTGAATTGTGCATTAGAAAATGTAAAACCTGAGCATTACTGTGATTTAGCGTTAGTTTATTTTCTACAAGGCATGAACTTATGTCTTGAACCGCACTATTTGAAACAGAGCCGGTGTTGCACACCACATCCTTTACTACCACGCTAGTGTCATCAATAAACAGAAATATTTTAGAATTACCCGTAATACTACAGGGCATATCACTTATATAAGTAAGGAACAGGAGTGGCCCCAGCATTGATCCCTAGGGCACCCCACATTTAACAGTGCCCCACTCAGACCCCACATCATAGCCGTTCTCAACATTGTGGAGAATGACATTTTTTTGGCTGCTATTAAAGTAAGAGGTGAACCAATTGCGAGTTACTTCCTTTATTCTGTAATGGTCCAACTTCCAGAGCAATATTTTGTAATCAACACAATCAAACGCGTTAGTTAGATTAAAAAATATGTCTAGCGTTCGAAACCTTTTTTTTAATCCATCCAGTACCTCACAGAGAAAAGAGAGTATAGAATTTTTGATTGCTAAACCACTTCTAAAGCCAAACTGTATATTTGAGAGCATGTCACTGTGGATTATGTGTTACGCTGCTATAAAGCTAGTTGCATTAGGTTGACGAGCAAGCTGTGTAATCGCTACTGAAGCTCTGTACAGGAAAAGCATGGTCGCCAGGTTGTGTCTAACGCGCTGCTGTTCGTACCTTGACCACTGCGGGGTAGTTGGTCGTTCTAGTAAATATGCAAGTTCAGCCCTCTCATATATTTCTGATGTAGACCGCTGTCTTCAAACTGTCTCGGACCCTAGCAGCAAAAAGTATAAAAAAACGGTCGGAAAACATTTTTCGTGGCGAGGATATAAAAACCCCAGTTTTCGTGCAGCTCGAATTGACAGCGGAAGGGGTAGATTTCTCAGCTGCTGTTCGAATAACTGGTGTCGTAGTACGCAGCTTTAAATTAGGTATGATTCTCCCACAGCAGGTTATTTAAGAAGTCAGACTAAAAGTTTTACCCCTGCAAGGTTTCTAAATGCAGTGCTTTTTTCAGCTCTATTTATTCTCTCTTGACAGCACTTTCATACATGATGTATCCGTTAGGGTATCTCAAGTCTTCAGGTGATTGATATTAATACATGAAAATTCTTTTTGCTACAATTCTCCGTTTTGCAGGAATCCTATATGATTTCCCACCCTTCTGGCCTCGAGAAGAATTGCGGAAAGCACAGCGCTGTGGTATTACTTCACTTTTAGCTTCGGAAAATACATATGACCCCCAATAACGCACACTTAACAGGAGGGCCCGATGCGGGATGAAGTGTCGCGTGTTGCGATTTAAGCCATTACGTTATTTGAGTGTTTTCTGGAAATTGTCTTAAACGATTAATCATACCGTTTTATGCTTCTAACATGCTTTTTTCTCTTGAATTTCAGCACTCTTTTATAAAAACGGAAATGAAATTCCTGTAATTTGAAAGCCCGCTAAAACGCTCCATCCGAGTCATATGATGCCTGTGACGTCACTGACTAGTTCGCTGCTCCTACTGTCAAGATGATAATTCACAGTATTGTCTCCGTTTGAAATTTACGTTTCGAAAAATGAGTTTCTAGTAGTGTGTAGTACCATACTGTACAAATACATCTATCAAAAGTCCTTAAATGTTGTTTTTGAGTGTTCCAGAGAATGAGAAGATGCGTCAGATTTGGTTGCAATGTACCGGCAAATTTCCACCACGTCGATGCACAAATTCACTAACTTAGTCAAATATGTGTTGTGCTGTGAAGTTAACATTAACTTACCTCCGAGATACGCTCTCCCACTGTTACAATGAAGGATAGCATCATTCAACGAAATAACCTCCTCGTGAAAATTGTCCTTTTACTTTCCTGTACCTCAATTATTCGGTAGCTCAGATGTTAGAACGGTAATTCGTCGAATTTTAAATGATGCACATAGATCGTTGGTTCGATCCAATCCGAAAGAATATTTTAAGTTACACTCCTGAAAATTGAAATAAGAACACCGTGAATTCATTGTCCCAGGAAGGGGAAACTTTATTGACACATTCCTGGGGTCAGATACATCACATGATCACACTGACAGAACCACAGGCACATAGACACAGGCAACAGAGCATGCACAATGTCGGCACTAGTATAGTGTATATCCACCTTTCGCAGCAATGCAGGCTGCTATTCTCCCATGGAGACGATCGTAGAGATGCTGGATGTAGTCCTGTGGAACGGCTTGCCATGCCATTTCCACCAGGCGCCTCAGTTGGACCAGCGTTCGTGCTGGACGTGCAGACCGCGTGAGACGACGCTTCATCCAGTCCCAAACATGCTCAATGGGGGACAGATCCGGAGATCTTGCTGGCCAGGGTAGTTGACTTACACCTTCTAGAGCACGTTGGGTGGCACGGGATACATGCGGACGTGCATTGTCCTGTTGGAACAGCAAGTTCCCTTGCCGGTCTAGGAATGGTAGAACGATGGGTTCGATGACGGTTTGGATGTACCGTGCACTATTCAGTGTCCCCTCGACGATCACCAGTGGTGTACGGCCAGTGTAGGAGATCGCTCCCCACACCATGATGCCGGGTGTTGGCCCTGTGTGCCTCGGTCGTATGCAGTCCTGATTGTGGCGCTCACCTGCACGGCGCCAAACACGCATACGACCATCATTGGCACCAAGGCAGAAGCGACTCTCATCGCTGAAGACGACACGTCTCCATTCGTCCCTCCATTCACGCCTGTCGCGACACCACTGGAGGCGGGCTGCACGATGTTGGGGCGTGAGCGGAAGACGGCCTAACGGTGTGCGGGACCGTAGCCCAGCTTCATGGAGACGGTTGCGAATGGTCCTCGCCGATACCCCAGGAGCAACAGTGTCCCTAATTTGCTGGGAAGTGGCGGTGCGGTCCCCTACGGCTCTGCGTAGGATCCTACGGTCTTGGCGTGCATCCGTGCGTCGCTGCGGTCCGGTCCCAGGTCGACGGGCACGTGCACCTTCCGTCGACCACTGGCGACAACATCGATGTACTGTGGAGACCTCACTCCCCACGGGTTGAGCAATTCGGCGGTACGTCCACCCGGCCTCCCGCATGCCCACTATACGCCCTCGCTCAAAGTCCGTCAACTGCACATACGGTTCACGTCCACGCTGTCGCGGCATGCTACCAGTGTTAAAGACTGCGATGGAGCTCCGTATGCCACGGCAAACTGGCTGACACTGACGGCGGCGGTGCACAAATGCTGCGCAGCTAGCGCCATTCGACGGCCAACACCGCGGTTCCTGGTGTGTCCGCTGTGCCGTGCGTGTGATCATTGCTTGTACAGCCCTCTCGCAGTGTCCGGAGCAAGTATGGTGGGTCTGACACACCGGTGTCAATGTGTTCTTTTTTCCATTTCCAGGAGTGTATTTGTAAAACTACTCGACGGTCCTCTCATTTGAAAACCAAATCACAATTACAAAACTTCACCACACCGATCAGACACAGTATATTACTGTGTTTTCCTTGCTCTTTTCATGCGCTTACATTTGCAATCGCTGTTCACACACGTCATGTTCAAAAAGATTGTTACCATACACTTTTTACTTTATTAGAAACAATGTTTTTCATCTTCATACTGTCCAGCTAGAACCCTTGCTGTTTAAACTTTTTCACTTTCATCATCTTACATAAAGATGAAGTAAATCTGCTTCAGATGCTAACGTTAGTTTACACTCACTAACATCACAGCCCTTACATTTGTGTCACCTGCATGTTGTAAAAGCTTTCTGCCTCTCCATATAATCTCATTGTCCTACAACTCGTTGTATTGTGGGCATATGGTGATATCTTCAATTCTAGCAGTGCTTTCCAAAAAAGTGAGTTGCTTGTTCGCACAGTAAATCACTTTATCCTCTGTTGCCCATTTCTCAGACTAAGACTAATGTGAAGCTATATATAATACTTCCCACAATTGAAACAACTGCTACAGTCAGTTCTTGCTAACACTATTTTCGTATTTCGTGTAAAACTTTTAGAAAAGTATTTGTCCCATCGAGGATTCGAAGATGTGACATCTTTGATTTCCGTCGTATACGCTATCCTTTGCGCCAGCGAATGCATAGTGGATATCTCTGCTGTCTTCTGTAGGCGAAATCAACACTACGTTCTGTCGAGAATAATTTTATTGTGCATTGACTGATTGTTGACAATTTAGTTATCGTATGCGGACCCATTTGCAAAAGCTCTAAAATTCCTTAGTTTTGAGCGAGTTTAATGATGTTGCGGAGAGCAAGGAAAAGAATGTCTGTCTTTGCACATATCACCGCTCTAAGTGGGTGGAGCAACAAGCATCAACTTTTGCAAGGCTTCCGCTATCAGGGTTCATAACATTCCTTTCTATTGTTACTTAAAAGTTGTAATTGCGTTTTCCATTACTAACTGGCTAAAGCCGGCCGCGGTGGCCAAGCGGTTCTAGGCGCTTCAGTCCGGAACCGCGCGACTGGTACGGTCGCAGGTTCGAATCCTGCCTCGGGTATGGATGTGTGTGATGTCCTTAGTTTAGTTAGGTTTAAGTAGTTCTAAGTCCTAGGGGACTGATGACCTCAGAAGTTAAGTCCCATAGTGCTCAGAGCCATTTGAACCATTTAACTGGCTAAACTTTTTGCAGAAAAAGTACGTAAAAACCTTGTAACGTCGGCTAACGCATCTGTAACACACGTGTTACTCCTAACCTGTGAAGTCACCAGAGCACCAGCCAGTAACAGAACGTTTTCGATCATGTTACCAGATCTAGCTATTGAATGGTTTTTAAGCTTTAATTACATAAAAATAACAGATATTTGTGAGAATATTGACCATAAATGCAATGTAAATCTTATAATCAACCAGGATAACAACAATCCGATCCATATTTTTAACATACTAAAACAGCCTAGACTACCACTGCCAACTGCAGCAGACAGTGGCGTTGTAGCTACTACCAAATTTTTTGTGTACTCCAATTTGTTCTGTGTTGTGGACTGCTTGTTTTCTTTTCTTACTTAGAAATGAGTGGAGAGACTAATTCTGGTGCATAAAGGGATTTGAATGCGTTTCTCACCATAACGAAAGGAATCAGCGGCGTCTCTGATCATTATGTCATTTCTGCTTTCGTGGAAACAGAACGCAGACGTAGGTTGGCAGCCCTTCGAGAGGGAGGCGGGGCTTATTCCCCCGCATCGTTTCTCACCACTCGGGTAGTCAAGGTTCTCGTTTGTTTACGGTTGCGACTGACTGCCACCTCATACTGTCCATATAATACCTGTGTTACGAGTTTGCATTCGGAACTCTAATGCACACGTTTGTGGGATCAGTTTTCTTGACGGGCAGGTGAATATTACCGGGCTGTTATCGTGGTATTACATCATCTGATCAAAAACGTCCGGACACCCTAAGCAATGCGGAAATGACCACTAGATGCAACGAGAGGCTGTCCTACCAGTATAAAAGGTGGGGAGGAGTGTTGTGTTGTCAGTAGAGACGCAGCGACAGCAGAACGGGACTGTCAGGTGAGCTTACAATTAGTCGCACGTGGACCAGTCTTCGAATGTCACGTCAGTGTCAAATCCATCAGGGACTTCTCAGCGCTTCTAGACTTTTGGTGATGTGATTGTCAAGAGGAGACACGAAAGGGCAACCACGGGTAAACCAAGAGCAGGCGGACCTCACGTACTGCAGGACAGGGGCCGTCGAACATTGTGGAGGGCTGTTGTAAATCAGCGGAAGGAATGACTTGTGAGTTCCACAGTGGTGTCAGCAGTCTAACTAGCACAGCGTGGGAAGGCAGTTTAAAAAACTTGGGTACAGTGGTCGAACTATTCCTCATGAGCCACACATTTGAGCAGTCACGGTAAGCGGCGCATGTGGTGGTGCAAAAAGCGACGCCGCTGGACGTCGGCTGATGGAGGAGACGAGTGATTTAGAGTGATGAACCGCGCTACACCCTTTGACAGTCAGATGAAATGGTGTGGGTTTGGCAAATGCCTGGGAAACGTTAACCCCCATCATGTTTAGTGCCAACCATGAAGTAGAGACGAGATGGTGTTGAGCTACGGGGATGTTTTTCGTGGTTAGCGTGTGGTTCCCTTACTGCACTCGAGAAAATGCTGAATGGAGAAGAACATGAACACATTTCACAGCATTGTGTACTGATTACAGAAGAGGAAGAGTTCGGAAATGTTGAGTGTTTCTGTCAGCTTGACAATATACCCTGTCATAAAGCAGCATCTGTCAGCCAATGATCTGTAGGCAGTAACGTTCCTGAAATGGAGTGAGCTACCCAGAGTTCCGACGCGAACCAGCAGTATAACTTTGGGATGAATTGGAACGTCAACTTCGCTGCGGACTACCATCACTACCATCTCTGTTTTCGGCTCTTTTGAAAAAGAATGGGTCGTTATTCCACCACAGACATTCAGACACCTCACTGTAAGTGTCTTCAGGCGGCCTTAAATCTTCGTAAAGGCAAATGATGGACCCACATGTTAAAGTCAACTAGTAGGTGTCCGGATGCAATTGGTCAGGTACTGTGCATCGTAGCCTGTGTCAGCTTAAAAACTGCAGCTTGACGGTTTCATCTGTCACCACTAGCTGTTGTGGTCCTTGTTTGCTGGAATCCAAATTCCGCCGCTGGGAGGAGGCGGAGGTGCCACTCGCATTTGCATACTAGGAGCACGCTGATACTCGCCGCCTTTCTCTGCCTCCGAGGTGTCTGCGTAGTCCAGTCGACCCTCTGCGGTGTGTTTTGGGGAGCTCTTTTGTTGTCTTATTGCTGTCTGTGCTTCGTAGTGCTGAACACGAACTTGTAGTTCGCCACACAAAAAAGTTGCCTGATATCGAAAAAAATGGTAAAAACACAAAAAAGTGAAAATCACTTTTATGATCAATTTTTGCATAAAACTAAAAAATATTCAATTACCGGTGAAAAGCACCCAGAACAAAGATAAAGAATACAGGATGTCCCAGGAGGAATGGTGAGTATACAGGAATACGACAGGAACGATCAGTCGATGATTGTACAGTAAACATGGGCTCTAAAGTGCGTCCTTTAAGAGCTATCAGCACTTGTTCAGTAGAATAGGTGTTTTTCATTGCACCAAAGATGAACATGTGCTCATAGCGCTTACGGTACGCACTTTAGGGTCAATGTTTACTAGACCTTTTTACTCTGAATGATTGTTTCTGTCCCCTGAATACTCGTCATTTCTCCTGGGACACCTTGTATAAAATTTCTTAACAATTACTTCCCTGTGACTTCTTTGTCAGATGACTCATTCGGGGGCAAATACATGCTGAAAAATCATGTCGTTTGTCTGTGACAGCATATTGAAACGTATTGTATATTCCCATTTGTTTCTGACGTATAAAAAAAGGTTGAGTTCAGTCACTTTGAACCTGGTGGGTAGCTCCTGGTAATGAACAGGGAAGTTCTTCAGCTTCCACTCACATAACTGTCTAAGAAAGAGACTTATTACAACTGAAGGAGGTTAAAGTTTAACGGCGAATCGACATTAAGAATGAAACTCTTGTTCGATTTACAGTAAGGAGAAAGGTATCAGCCAAGACCTGATTATACCATCTATCGTGGTCAACATTCACCTGAAACGAGCTAGGAAAATCACACAAAATCGTATATCCCTGTTCCCATACATTGTGTGTCATGAAGGAAGCATTTCAGAATGGACCCAAAAGTGGTTACCGATACATGAAAGAAAAATTTATTGTCAGAAGTGGGATTCGAACCCACGCCCACAGAAGTTGACTGCGACCTGAACGCAGCGCCTTAGACCGCTTTTTTTTTTATTTATTAGAAACAGTAACAAAAATGGCTACAATGAAATGACATAAATAAGATGACAGATAATTGCAGTCATGAATTACAGCATTCAAAAAATGAGTCTTTAGTAGTAGCACAATTTAGCACCTTCACTGTCACCTTCAACTGGTGGCAGTTCAGCAAGCACATTTTCTTCTTCTGCAGCCGGTTCCTCATCATCATTTCCTTGGCCCAAATTAATCATTCAGTAAATCCTTGATATGTGTTCTTTCCAGGGTAAATTACATAGACAGAAGAGAAGTCCCGAACAGCGACATCGCAAAATATTTCACTGCCTTGTTATTTTTGTCAGTTCCAGCCTTCTAAACGCATCTATAGGGAGTTCATGATCTTCCTTTATATCAGACACCAGATGTTTCTCGCCGTATTCTTGTATCTGCTGTACTGCTGATTTATTTTTCATGTGTGACTTGCAGGTGAGGTTAGGGTCGGGAACGTGACCCAATCCATTCCCTCTCTACTAGGAATCCAGTTCCTAACCTATACCCATTCGGTTGAAGACAATTCGGAGCATGTTACCATATTTCTTATTGTGATTCTGATATTTGAGTATTTTCTCGAATTCATTTTCCATATACATCTTGTATTCAATATGTTCATCGCTCCCAATATTGTTAAAAACGTAACTTGTATATTTGCCCATTAACCAAATCACTGCATTATTTTTTGCCTGAGGGTAGTAACTTTCCTCTGGTCTGAAGAAAATGTTAGTCGGTACATTGTTTGCTGAAGTTCTTGTTATTTGAGCAATTTTCTCCCTGGTCCACCTCCAGTTGATAATCCGATCTCCACAAGTGTAACGATGAGGCACACTATCAACGAGGTTGCATTTGCTGCAGAGGTTTGTGTCACTTAAACCGACGGCAAAGAGGCGCTCATCAGTGCTGATGATGTTATTGACTACCTTGTACCACGCTGTTCTCACGTCAGACGAAAGAACATCACTACTGATGTTTTTCCAGACCACATGCCATGCTATTCCAGCATATTTGGTTTCTATGTTATTTTTCCTTTCATGTTTCCGCCTTTCAGCTAAAATCGCCTTTGCTGTAATGTTTTTGGAGTTTAAAATCTTTTTGCTGAGATAACTTAGTTCAAGATAATACTCCCTAATGTGTTTCAGCTTAAAACTTATTTTTTGTATATTTATCGGCGGCTCTACACTTTCTGGCCTGACAATATCGTATAGTTTTGCTGTAATGCACCCTGGATCATTACACATTATGCTCCATGTTCGTTTGACGTACAATGCCATCGCTTTAGACTTGATGTCGGTTAGACCCATTCCTCCATTGCTTGGATCCAAAACTGCTGTCTTCACCGGCACTCGAAACAATTCCCCTTTCCACAAGAACTTTGCTGAAGTGGACATGATCGTCTTCGCCACCATTGATGGAATGGGGAGAACCTGTGCTATGTAGTAGGCCTTGGATAAAATATACGTGTTGATAAACAGTATTCTCTGGAACTGGTCTATGCTACGTTGACAGTTTTCAATCAAAGCTCCCTTGATTTTTCTTGCCACCTCCCGCCAATTTATTGCTATCATTTTTATAAGGGACGTTGTCAATGCCATTCCAAGAGCTTTGTGTTCATTGACATGGTTCGCCCACTCAATGCGTAAGTTAGCAAGTCGCTTTATATTTAGGAATTTACTTTTATTTTCATTTACCCTCGCACCTGATGCGGAACAATATTTTGCAAGTATCATCTCTAGTTGTGTCACATCTGTTTGGTCTCTGATGATTACGCCTACATCGTCCGCGTAAGCACCTACCACGGTCTTTGTTCCTTGAATGGTAATGCCTGTCAGCCTGTGCTGTAGCTGTCTCAAGAAAGGTTCCAGCGATATAACGAAGAGGAGCATGGATAAGGGGCTTCCTTGGGTAACACCCCTTTTTATTTCAATTTTTTTTGTCAGTTGACAGTTAACGGAGATTTGTGCAGTAACACCCATTGCCATGTTCTTGATGATGTCGATGGTTTTTGGCAGGAAGTCCATTCGGCGCATTATCTCTATCAGGTATTTGTGATTAATTTGATCGAATGCCTTATGGAAGTCTATGAAAAGCAGTCCACATTTTATGTTACTTGCCTGCGCTAGCGCAATGACATCGCGATACAAAGCCGCAGTTTGTAAAATCGTTCTTCTAAAAGCACAAGTCTGCTGTTGGCCTATGATGTCAGCAGTGCATGGTGTAAAGCGCTTGTTAATTACTCGAGCTATAATTTTATAATCTGAATTTAAAAGCGAAATCGGCCGTAGGTTGTTTATTTTTTTGCAGCCTCTGTTCTTCGGGATCAACACGATTTTGCATTGTTTGAACTCTGCAGGCACTGGCTTTCCTTGTAAGACTTCATTGACAATTTCGGTGAACTTTTCTCCTATTAGGGTCCAAAATCGTTTATAGGATTCAATGGGCAGTCCGTCAGGTCCTGGAGATTTTTTAGCAGGGGAGCTGCACACGATTTCTAATACATCTTCCTTGGTGATGTCCGAAGAAATGTTCTCATCACCATCTCGCGATATTCGTGGAAGATATGTCCTAAAGAGGTCATCGTATTCTTCTTCGTTTGTTTCCCCTGACGCATACATACGTTCATAGTACGCTGAGATCTCTTTAATTATTTCCTTCTGGGTGGTGATTATGGTGCCATCATCTATTTGAAGTTCATCCATGAAACTTCTTCTTCTATTTTTGGCGTGTCTGACAAGGTGGTACAATGCAGCAGTCTCATCTTCAGTGACTGACTTTGCTTTGGATTTTATTTTAAGTCCCTCCAGTTCCTTACGTTTCAGACTTATTAACTTTGCTTTTATTTTCTTGATGTCTTTTAATCTTGTAGGAATTGCATCTGTCTGATCGTAGAGGTCCCTGAGCACGCTGTAGTAGAATTCTACAGTCTGTTTCCTTTCTCTGGCCATATCTATACTAAAAGATATTAAAACTTTCCTTAGCTTCGGTTTCGCTCGTTGGGTCCACCATTCTATCACACTTGGAAAGTTGTTCAGTGAACGGAGACACATTTCCCAAGCTCTGGTTAGGGCATCTTCTAAGTCTTCTTCTGATAATAACGATATATTTAGATTCCACTGGCTTCTTACTCTTCGGGTAGGTTGTGGTGTTAAATTTACGCAGGTCAGCAACGCACTGTGATCGGAAAAACTAACGGGAACAGTTTCTGTTTTCAGTACTTTATCTGCTAAATTTTCCGATACGTAAATTCTGTCAATTCTACTACAGGAATTCGCAACAATATGAGTGAAGTTCACCATTGTTGGGTATTTTATTTCCCACGCATCTTTTAATTTTAAATCAACAACAAGACGTCTCAAGTCAGTTGAGTAATTGAAGTTGGGGGTTTGATCCTTTCGACTCAATACACAATTAAAATCTCCCCCTATTATAAGTTGGAGGGGGTTTTTCCTCAGTAAATAAATTACGCTTTCATTAAAGAATGTGGCTCTTGCAGCTCTATTACTGCTGCCAGAAGGAGCATATAAATTGACTATAGTAACTCCTGCTACATTTATTCCAATACCTCGCCCCGATTCTAATTTATCAACGTCATGTACGGGGATGCCTTCTCTAACTAAAATGGCCGTGCTAACATTCGTTTCAGTGGAAATATTGTAAAAATCAACGTAATTGGAAAAATTTAATTGTGGGGATACCACTTCCTGTAGGAGAGCAATATCCGTCGCTGACTCATACAGAAACTGTTTCAGAGCAGCTATTTTAACATCCGACTGTATTCTATTAATGTTTAACGTGGTAATCGTATATGACTGTAACATAGGGGGGTGACCTTTTTCCCGCTAGTCTATCATTTCATGCCACTCCATGCCGGATACTTCCTGAGAATCTGACTGGAGACCACCGTCACGGTTTGCATTAGAACCTTTCTTTTTACTTTTCTTGCGGTGTGCATTGACACTAGCCTTCACCGAATGTCTGCTCCGCCCACCCCCTGAACAGTTTTCCACCGAGACCGGTGTCGGTGGATCTGAGAGGCAGTCGTGTGCCACCATCTCGTCTGCCAAAGGCGGCGCAGAAGCAGTTTGCAAACACTCTTCCAATGCCCCATCACTTCTATGAACACTTTCGTTTACTGTTTGTGTGTTATTGTTGTAAAACTCCGCTTCTTCGTCTTGGGATTTGGACTGTGACGTCGCCTGTTGTTGACAATCACTCGCTACCTCGTCATGTTTGCTTTCAGTTGCATCTGCAAGTGAATTTGTCTGCATTGATTGACGTACGGGTACTGCAGCGCGGGGTTGTGGTGTCACCAAGAGCAGCGCATCGCCATCTACTGGCGCGTCCAGCGCTACAGAATGGGACTCTGATGTCACTTCGACCTGTTCAGGTGATGGTAGCATATTCGATCTGTCTACTGATGTGCTTGACTCAGAGTTCGAATCTATGCTGACAATATTGTCTGAAACAGTTTCCAGTACTGTTTTCTGAATGTCACCTACAACTTTCAGCGATAGGTTGATATCTTCTTCATCTGTGCTACTGCCGTCACAAGTTCGACGTCTTTTGTTAGTGGCTATACTACTTTTTCCAGCCGGATTGTCTACAGTGTCTTTCCTGAGTAAAGGTGGAAATGCTTCAAGAGTATTTTGTGGCCTGTCGTCTACATTCCCCGAAATGCTGGAAACTTCACCACCCGTCATCTGATTTTCAGTCACAAGATCAGCCAGTGTTAACCTTTTACGCTGTTGTAAATTATTCTGCAATACAAACACCTTTTTTGGACAGTTCTGCCGGAGATGCCCACTTTCATTACATATATGACAAGTCAAAGTCTGTCCATTGTATATAACGTGCGCTTTGTAGCCACAAACCAAAATATGAGATGGAATGTTTTGTTTGACATGCATATCGACAGAACGAACGCCACTAAAGCATTGCAATCTATGCTGGCTTGACCATCGTTCATTACGAATTTGTCTGACGTCACCGTATTTAGATAATGCGTCTTTTAAGTAGCAGTTTTCTACCTCAGGAGGCAAATTAAATACTCTGACTTGTTTATAATCAACATCAGCATTTGAAATAGTAACTGTACTCACCGAATTATCGCGATGGCGGAATTCAGCTTTTCCTTCAAATTTCTGCAAAATCCGTTCCAACACCAACGGGGAAAGCAGCTTCACAAAAAAGCAGTATTGCTCCAAGTCATAATAAGCAGTGTGCGTCTGATCCGAAGTAATGCCAATAACGTCAACGATCCAGTCATGAATTTCTAGTGAACTTGGCTGAACATTACGGGTTGCTTTGTCAAATCCAAATCTTAGGGTAAGCTTTCTGGGAAACATTGTTGCCATGTCAGCAGTTAACAGTTCGCGAATACAAGGAAACTAAAATGCTGCATCACCACAATCACAATTTTACACAACACTGTTACGCAGAGTCATGAAATCCAAACAGAAGCGCCACAGCGCGTCCGCTCAGGACGGCCGGAAAAGCCGATATTCTGGTTCCAGATAAACGAAACTTCTGTGTAATTGCTTGTCAGAAGGCTATGAACGATAATGGACACCGCTCAAAGTGTAACTGTCTCTAATACAACTATATTTTTAAATTATTTCACAATGCGAACCAAACTGCGATCTCTGTTTACGTTGCTAAGCAGAGATAATGGGTTCATAACATTCCTTTCTATTGTTACTTAAAAGTTGTAATTGCGTTTTCCATTACTAACTGGCTAAAGCCGGCCGCGGTGGCCAAGCGGTTCTAGGCGCTTCAGTCCGGAACCGCGCGACTGGTACGGTCGCAGGTTCGAATCCTGCCTCGGGTATGGATGTGTGTGATGTCCTTAGTTTAGTTAGGTTTAAGTAGTTCTAAGTCCTAGGGGACTGATGACCTCAGAAGTTAAGTCCCATAGTGCTCAGAGCCATTTGAACCATTTAACTGGCTAAACTTTTTGCAGAAAAAGTACGTAAAAACCTTGTAACGTCGGCTAACGCATCTGTAACACACGTGTTACTCCTAACCTGTGAAGTCACCAGAGCACCAGCCAGTAACAGAACGTTTTCGATCATGTTACCAGATCTAGCTATTGAATGGTTTTTAAGCTTTAATTACATAAAAATAACAGATATTTGTGAGAATATTGACCATAAATGCAATGTAAATCTTATAATCAACCAGGATAACAACAATCCGATCCATATTTTTAACATACTAAAACAGCCTAGACTACCACTGCCAACTGCAGCAGACAGTGGCGTTGTAGCTACTACCAAATTTTTTGTGTACTCCAATTTGTTCTGTGTTGTGGACTGCTTGTTTTCTTTTCTTACTTAGAAATGAGTGGAGAGACTAATTCTGGTGCATAAAGGGATTTGAATGCGTTTCTCACCATAACGAAAGGAATCAGCGGCGTCTCTGATCATTATGTCATTTCTGCTTTCGTGGAAACAGAACGCAGACGTAGGTTGGCAGCCCTTCGAGAGGGAGGCGGGGCTTATTCCCCCGCATCGTTTCTCACCACTCGGGTAGTCAAGGTTCTCGTTTGTTTACGGTTGCGACTGACTGCCACCTCATACTGTCCATATAATACCTGTGTTACGAGTTTGCATTCGGAACTCTAATGCACACGTTTGTGGGATCAGTTTTCTTGACGGGCAGGTGAATATTACCGGGCTGTTATCGTGGTATTACATCATCTGATCAAAAACGTCCGGACACCCTAAGCAATGCGGAAATGACCACTAGATGCAACGAGAGGCTGTCCTACCAGTATAAAAGGTGGGGAGGAGTGTTGTGTTGTCAGTAGAGACGCAGCGACAGCAGAACGGGACTGTCAGGTGAGCTTACAATTAGTCGCACGTGGACCAGTCTTCGAATGTCACGTCAGTGTCAAATCCATCAGGGACTTCTCAGCGCTTCTAGACTTTTGGTGATGTGATTGTCAAGAGGAGACACGAAAGGGCAACCACGGGTAAACCAAGAGCAGGCGGACCTCACGTACTGCAGGACAGGGGCCGTCGAACATTGTGGAGGGCTGTTGTAAATCAGCGGAAGGAATGACTTGTGAGTTCCACAGTGGTGTCAGCAGTCTAACTAGCACAGCGTGGGAAGGCAGTTTAAAAAACTTGGGTACAGTGGTCGAACTATTCCTCATGAGCCACACATTTGAGCAGTCACGGTAAGCGGCGCATGTGGTGGTGCAAAAAGCGACGCCGCTGGACGTCGGCTGATGGAGGAGACGAGTGATTTAGAGTGATGAACCGCGCTACACCCTTTGACAGTCAGATGAAATGGTGTGGGTTTGGCAAATGCCTGGGAAACGTTAACCCCCATCATGTTTAGTGCCAACCATGAAGTAGAGACGAGATGGTGTTGAGCTACGGGGATGTTTTTCGTGGTTAGCGTGTGGTTCCCTTACTGCACTCGAGAAAATGCTGAATGGAGAAGAACATGAACACATTTCACAGCATTGTGTACTGATTACAGAAGAGGAAGAGTTCGGAAATGTTGAGTGTTTCTGTCAGCTTGACAATATACCCTGTCATAAAGCAGCATCTGTCAGCCAATGATCTGTAGGCAGTAACGTTCCTGAAATGGAGTGAGCTACCCAGAGTTCCGACGCGAACCAGCAGTATAACTTTGGGATGAATTGGAACGTCAACTTCGCTGCGGACTACCATCACTACCATCTCTGTTTTCGGCTCTTTTGAAAAAGAATGGGTCGTTATTCCACCACAGACATTCAGACACCTCACTGTAAGTGTCTTCAGGCGGCCTTAAATCTTCGTAAAGGCAAATGATGGACCCACATGTTAAAGTCAACTAGTAGGTGTCCGGATGCAATTGGTCAGGTACTGTGCATCGTAGCCTGTGTCAGCTTAAAAACTGCAGCTTGACGGTTTCATCTGTCACCACTAGCTGTTGTGGTCCTTGTTTGCTGGAATCCAAATTCCGCCGCTGGGAGGAGGCGGAGGTGCCACTCGCATTTGCATACTAGGAGCACGCTGATACTCGCCGCCTTTCTCTGCCTCCGAGGTGTCTGCGTAGTCCAGTCGACCCTCTGCGGTGTGTTTTGGGGAGCTCTTTTGTTGTCTTATTGCTGTCTGTGCTTCGTAGTGCTGAACACGAACTTGTAGTTCGCCACACAAAAAAGTTGCCTGATATCGAAAAAAATGGTAAAAACACAAAAAAGTGAAAATCACTTTTATGATCAATTTTTGCATAAAACTAAAAAATATTCAATTACCGGTGAAAAGCACCCAGAACAAAGATAAAGAATACAGGATGTCCCAGGAGGAATGGTGAGTATACAGGAATACGACAGGAACGATCAGTCGATGATTGTACAGTAAACATGGGCTCTAAAGTGCGTCCTTTAAGAGCTATCAGCACTTGTTCAGTAGAATAGGTGTTTTTCATTGCACCAAAGATGAACATGTGCTCATAGCGCTTACGGTACGCACTTTAGGGTCAATGTTTACTAGACCTTTTTACTCTGAATGATTGTTTCTGTCCCCTGAATACTCGTCATTTCTCCTGGGACACCTTGTATAAAATTTCTTAACAATTACTTCCCTGTGACTTCTTTGTCAGATGACTCATTCGGGGGCAAATACATGCTGAAAAATCATGTCGTTTGTCTGTGACAGCATATTGAAACGTATTGTATATTCCCATTTGTTTCTGACGTATAAAAAAAGGTTGAGTTCAGTCACTTTGAACCTGGTGGGTAGCTCCTGGTAATGAACAGGGAAGTTCTTCAGCTTCCACTCACATAACTGTCTAAGAAAGAGACTTATTACAACTGAAGGAGGTTAAAGTTTAACGGCGAATCGACATTAAGAATGAAACTCTTGTTCGATTTACAGTAAGGAGAAAGGTATCAGCCAAGACCTGATTATACCATCTATCGTGGTCAACATTCACCTGAAACGAGCTAGGAAAATCACACAAAATCGTATATCCCTGTTTCCATACATTGTGTGTCATGAAGGAAGCATTTCAGAATGGACCCAAAAGTGGTTACCGATACATGAAAGAAAAATTTATTGTCAGAAGTGGGATTCGAACCCACGCCCACAGAAGTGGACTGCGACCTGAACGCAGCGCCTTAGACCGCTCGGCCATCCTGACATGAGACCAATGTTTGTCAAGCTATATTGAGATCGCCGCCACCGCAGTTTACGCAGCACTTTCTCTCGCTTGTGGGCGGCCGCAGGTTGGGTGACTGGGTGGAGTGGGGGGTTAGACAAGTGGCAGCGCCGCTGAGGGCAAGATCTGTGTTTGGCCCCTTCTTCAAAAATAGCACACGATTTTGTTGCTATCTTGATAGAAATGTTTGACGTGATTTAAATGCAAATTCGACGATACTGGGACTATACAAAAAATACTCATTAGGATGAAATGTAGAATACGAATGATTCTTATTAAACACCAAGCGTACCTTCATAAATGGCATCGATCCGTGCTCGACATTATAAGAACCAATATGTTCCAAAAACGTCGGGCTTTAAAATGCGGTTTTGCAGGGGGTCATATTTACAGGCGGCTATTGATTACAGAGACAAGAGGTCAACTTTTTTGCATAGCGCTCTGCCTAGTGACCATTTACATACTTATCGCAAGAATTGGCGTACTGTAACTATCTTACAGTACAAGACAATATTTGAACATTACACACTTTCTCCAGCCCAAGCAAATTGAGGAAGTCCATTTGTTCTTCTGCGTTACGTGGGGTCTAGGGTAGACAGTAGGCGACTCCTAAGGAAACCCCGAAAAAACACTATTCAAGAGTACGAAAGAGACCAGTTGCAGGGATGGTCACTTCAGTAATTTCTATTCATGGCAGATCGTCGAAAATTTTACCATATTTTCTTAAGATGATATTTTCTTGAAACTTACCCGTTACCAAGACCGTAATATCCGGTCTGAGACGTAATTGTAGTTTTAGCTGACATCGTGGACGCATGGCAAGGGTTCTAGAGCAATTTCAGGGGTTCTGAGGTGATCAAACTATCTCATTTGTCACAACTTTTTCATCAATAACAGTTTACGACACGCTGTCTCTGAACAATGGGAATTTAACGCCTATATAAATACGCCCACAGTGGTACTACACTGAAAAATTGGGCTGAGAGGGTCTTAACATGCCTAAGTAAGACTTAAAATTGCTACCGAAAATTATGTACAAATTCAGTAAAATATTTCTAATAGCCTTTTTGCTCTTTTAAGATACAAATCATAAGAAAAAATGAAAAGGAAACGATTTTGTGTTAACCTTATCTTATACATACTTATTGGCTGTTCGTATGTGTCAAACTACATATATCGAAGTATGCAAATAAACTGTCAAAATTTTTTTGACCAGTAGGATTCGCGTTGTAAAAGCAACACACCCTGCTGTAGTGGGGGAAAAGAAGGGAACCAGCGGAAAAATTCTCCTGCCAGAAAACAAAAGAAGGGAATATGATCCTCTTTAATACACTCTGACAGAAAAGTGGTAACCATTTCTCAATCCTCATTCCGCATCCCTCACCAAAAATTATGACGCGGTCATTTTCACGCTTTTTTGTGCTGAAAGAGAGTAGCAACTCCACGCTGTGATGGCTTTGGTTTCACAGCTTGACGCTGCAGTGGATGGGCATCACTGTTGTGGGCCGGTCGTAGGCATCCAACGGACATCCAGCACGTCTGAGTCCGCCGATGGGTCCGCACCGGCGGCCAGCCCAGTTAATGCTCGCACTGAGGTTGACCCCTCACCCGCAGTCTAACGGGAGGTCGCCTTTGGGGCGTGGCAGGCGGCGAAAGACTTACCAGGGGGCCGAACGTAATGCCTCCCCTGTTAGTCTGAGACTAATGACCTCAGAAGTTGAGTCCCATAGTGCTCAGAGCCTTGGTACACAAAACGGGTCAGAACACTGTTGTAGAAACAATGAAAAAAACATGCCAAATTTAAACGAAAGCAAAATCTCCAAGACTGGCGATCTTTTACAGAAGCTCGAAATTTAGCGCGAACTTCAATGCGAGGTGCTTATAATAGTTTCTACAACGAAACTAGGCAGTAAAACCAAAGATATCCTGGTCGTATGTGAAGTATGCTAGCGGCAAGACGCAATCAATACCTTCTCTGCTCGATAGCAATGGAAATACTATAGACGACAGTGCTGTCAAAGCACAGTTACTAAACACAGCCTTCCGAAATTCCTTCACCAAAGAAGACGGAGTAAATATTCCAGAAATCGAATCAAGAACAGCTGCCAACATGAGTAACGTAGAAGTAGATATCCTCAGAGTAGTGAAGCAGCTTAAATCACTAAATAAAAGCATATTTACCGATCGAGACTGTATATCAATTAGGTTCCTTTCAGAGTACGCTGATGCAATATCTCTATACTTAACAATCATATACAACCACTCGCTGGACGAAGGATCAGTACCTAAAGCCTGGATAGTTGCACAGATCACACCAATATTCAAGAAAGGCAGTAGGAGTAATCCACTAAATTACAGTCCCATATCATTAACGTCGATGTAGAGCAGGATTTTGGAACAAACATATATTGTGTTCGAACATTATGAATTACCTCGAAGAAAACGGTCTGTTGACACACAAATGGTTCAAATGGCTCTGAGCACTATGGAATGTAACATCTGAGGTCATCAGTCTCCTAGAAATTAGAACTACTTAAACCTAACCAACCTAATGACATCACACACATCGATGCCCGAGGCAGGATTCGAACCTGCGACCGTAGCGGTCGCGCGGTTCCACACTCAAGCGCCTAGAACCGCTCGGTCACATATGTCGGCTATTTACAGACAGTCAACATTGATTTAGAAAACATCGTTCTTGTGAAACACAATTAGCTTTTTACTGACACACAGTGTTGAGGGCTATTGACAAGGAATTTCAGATTGATTCTGCATTTCTAGATGTACAGAAGGCTTTTGACACTGTACCTCACAAGCGGCTTGTAATGAAATTGCATGCTTATGGAATATCGTTTCAGTTATGTGACTGGATTCGTGATTTCCTGTCAGACAGGTCACTGTTCGCAGTAATTGACGGAAAGTGATGGAGTAAAACAGAAGCGATGTCTGGCGTTCCCCAAGGTAGTAATATAGGCCCGTTGCTGTTCCTTATCTATATAAACGATTTAGGAGATAATCTGAGCAGCCGTCTTTGGTTGTTTGCAAATGATGCTGTCGTTCATCGACTAGTAAAGTCATCAGAATATGAAAATAAATTGTAAAGCGATTTAGAAAAGATGTAAGTATCTTGCAAAAATCGGCAATTGGCCCTAAATAACTAAAAGTGTGAGGTGTTAAAAGGAATCCGTTAAATTTCTTGTAGACAATAAATAAGTTTAATCTGAAGGCCGTAAATTCAACTAAATACCTAGGAATTAGAGTTATGAACACTTACACTGGAAGGAACACAGAAAAAGTTGATGGGAAGGCTAACCAAAGACCGCATTTTATTAGCGGGACACTTAGACAATGTAACAGATTTCCTGACGAGACTACGCTTGTCCGTTCTCTTTTAGAATACTGCTGCGCGGTGTGGGATCCTCACCATGTAGATTGACGGAGTACATCGAGAAAGTTGAAAGAAGGGCAGCACGTTTCGTACTATCGCGAAATAGGGAAGAGAGTGTCATTGAAATGATGCAAGATTTGGGGTAGAGATCATTAAAACAAGAGCGTTTTTCGTTGCGGCGGAATCTTCTCACGAAGTGTCAGGCACCAATTTTCTTCTCCGAATTCACGCCGACCTACATAGGGAGAAATGATCATATTAAAATAAGAGAAATCAGAGCTCGCACGGAAAGATATAGGTATTCGTTTTTTCTGCGCGCTGTACGAGACTGGACTGGAATAACAGAGAATTATTTTGAAGGCGTTTCGATGAACCCTCTGCCAGGCACTGGAATACGATTTGCAGAATATCCATGTAGATGTAGAATATACGTCCCACAATCGAAACAACTGCTATAATCAGTTATTGCTAACGCTATTTTCGTATTTCGTGTAGAATTTTTAAAAATGTATAATGCATACAGGATTCGAGCCTGTGACTTTTCTATCTAGAGTCGGACGCTCTATTCGTTACATCACTTCTTTTTGTTGATCTCATTTTGTTCGTTATTGTTCGTTCTATTTGTTCAGGGCAGACGTCCCATGACACTTGTACAAGTCCACTGGTGACCCATAAACTCAGTTTTTGACCGGACAGGCTGAGCTACCGTGCCGGCCACACCACTGAACTCCCGCTGGGATCAGTGTCTCCGTTGACGGCCTTCTAGAGAGGACATCGGCACTAATTTTCGCCAAGAATAATTTTTTTGTTTTTTGGGTCGTAGCTCATGACTGATAGTCTTGAGCTAATTTAATGATGTTGCACGGAGAAGGGAAAAGAATGTCCGTCGTTGAACAATCGCCGCTCTAAATGGGTGGAGCATAAGGCGCATCAATTTTCGCAAGGTTTCCACTGTCAGCGTTCACAAAATTCCTTTCTATTGTTATTACAAGTTGTAATTGCGTTTTCCATCACTAAATAGGTAAACTGTTTACAGAAAAAGTACGTAAAAACCTCATAACTTCGGCAGACGCTCCTATAACACACGTTTTACTCCTAGTCTGTGACGTCACCAGAGCAGCAGCGAATAACTGAGCGTTTTGGATCACGTGACCACATCTTGATACTTAATTATTTTAAGCTTTAATTACAATAAAAATAACAGATATTTTGTTAGAATATTTACCGTAAATGTTATTTAAACGTTATAATCAATCACAATAATAATCGGAACCATATTTTTAATATGGGAAAATAGCCTATTACAAACTTACCACAACAGAGCACGGGCAGATGGGCTGCAGTTGCATTTGTTACGAGTTTGTTTACATTCGGAACAGTGATGCAGACATTTGTGGGATCAGTTTTCCTGACGGGCAGGTGGTGAGTGCTGCGCAGTTATCGTGCTATTACATCATCTGATCGAAAACATCCGAACACGGCAATGCAATGCGGAAATGGCTAAGAGAGGCGATCCCAGCCGTAGGAAAGGAGGCGGGGAGTGTTGTGTTGTCAGTGGAGAAACAGCGGCGGCAGAACGGGTGGGTCAGGAGAGCACAGCAGGACGTGGACCAGTCATCGAATGTCACACGAGTGACAAATCCATCAGCGACTTCTCAGTGCTTATAGAGCTGCCCAGGTCGACTTTTGCTGATGTGGTTGTGAAGGGGAGACACGAACGAACAACCACATGTAAACCAAGAGCTGGAGGACCTCATGTACCGCAGGACAGGGGTAGTCGAACACTGCGGAGGTTTGTTGTAAGTAATCGTATGAAATCAGCGGAAGGAATGAGTTCCACATTGGTGTCAGCAGTCTTAACTAGCACAGTGTGGGAAGGCAGTTTAAAAAACTTGGGTACAATGGTCGAACTATTCCTCATAAGCCACACATTTGTGCAGTCACGGTAAGCGGCGCTTGAGGTGGTGCAAAAAGCGACGCCGCTGGGCAGTGGGTGACAGGAAACAAGTGGTTTAGAGTAATGAACCACGTTGTACCCTTTGATAGTCATATGAAAGGGTGTGAGTTTGGCAAATGCCTGGGAAACGATAACCCCGTCCATCATGTTTAGTGCCAACAGTAAAGTCAGAGGAGATGGTGTTGAGGTACGGGGTTGTTTTTCGTGGTTAGCGTGTGGTCCCCGCATTGTACCTGTGAAAACGCTAAATGGAGAAAGATATGAACACATTTTGGAGCATTGTGTACTGAATACAGTAGAGGAACAGTACGGAAAAGTTGACTGTTTCTGTCAGCTTGACAATATACCCTGTCATAAAGCAGCATCTGTCAGCCGACAGTCTGTAGGCAGTAACGTTCCTGAAATGCAGTGGGCTACTCAGAGTCCGGACCCGAACCAACAGTATAACTTTGGGTTGAATTGGAACGTCGACTTCGCTGCGGCCCCCAGCGTCCAACATAACTACCATCTCGTCCACAGCTCGTGGTCTAGTGGCTAGCGTTGCTGCCTCTGGATCACAGGGTCCCAGATTCGATTTCCGGCCGGATTGCGGGTTTTCTCTGCTTGGGGGCTGAATGTTTCTGTTATCCTCATCTTCATCGTCACTCGTGACAGTGGCTAGATTGGAAGGTGTAAAATTGGACTGTGTAAAAATTGGGACTTTGTATGGTTCAAAAATGGCTCTGAGCACTATGGGACTTAACATCTGTGGTCATCAGTCCCCTAGAACTTAGAGCTACTTAAACCTAACCTAAGGACAGCACACACATCCATGCCCAAGGCAGGATTCGAACCTGCGACCGTAGCGGTCATGCGGTTCCAGACTGAAGCGCCTAGAACCGCACGGCCGGCCGGACTTTGTATGGGCGCTGATGACTGCGCCTTTGAGCGCTCCGCAAACCAAACATCATCGCTCTGTTTTGGGCTCTTTTGAAGAATAAAGGGTCGTGATTCCATCACAGACATTCAGACACCTCACCAAAAGTGTCCTCAGCAAACCTCAAGCCTTCACAAAGGTGAAGGGTGGACCCGCTCCATATTAAAGTCAACTAATAGGTGTCCGGATGCAATTGGTCAGGTACTGTGCATCGTAGCCTGTGTCAGCTTAAAAACTGCAGCTTGACGGTTTTATCTGTCACCACTAGCTGTTGTGGTCCTCGTTTGCTGGAATCCCAATTCCGCCGCTGGGAGGAGGTGGAGGTCTCACTCGCGTTTGCATACTAGGTGCACGCTGATATTCGTCGCCTTTCTTTGCCTCCGACGTGTCTACGTAGTCCAGTCATCTGGTACTCAAAGTCGACCCTTGCCGGTACGTTTTGGGGGAGTTCTTTCGTTTTCTTATTTCTATCTGTGCTTTGTAGTGCTGAACATGAATTTCTAGTTCGCCACACAAAAAAGTTGCCTGATATCGAAAAAAAGGTAAAAACACGAAGGAAAGTTAAAATAACATTTCTGATCGATTTTCAGTTTATAGCTCAAAAATATGCAATTACCATTGAAAAACACCCAGAACAAAAATAAAGAATACAGGATATTCCAGGAGGAACTGTCAGTATTCAGGGATCCAACAGGAACGATCAGTCGATGATTGTACAGTAAAAGTGGGTTCTGAAGTGCATGCCTCAAGAACTATGAGCACTTGTTCGGTAGAATAGATGTGTTGCATAGCACTAAAGATGAACAAGTGCTCATAGCTCTTAAGGTACGTACTTTAGAGCCCATGTTTACTGGACATTTTTTCGTGTTTTGGTCCATACTACGTGCAGTAGAAGAGATTTGTTTCACTGTATAGAAGATGAAGAAGTGCTCATAGCCCTAAAGGTATACACTTTATAGTCAATGTTTACTAGACTTTTTTGCATCAAATGATCGTTCCTGTCATACCCCTGAATATTGACCTTTCCTCCTGGGACATCTTGTATAAAATTTCTAAAAAATTACTTTCGTGTGATTTTTTTTTTTTTTTTTTTTTTTTTTTTTTTTTTTTTTTTTTTTTTTTTTTGTCAGGTAACTCATTCGTGTGTAAATCATATCGTTTGTCTGTGACGGCCCACTGAAGCACATTAACCCATAAATACAAAACCTCACGCTTCCACAACAAAATCAAATTTATTATTATCAAGTTCAACGAATAAGTCTCAGGTTATTTCTAGTTCAGTAAGTGCTAAAGCTGGTCGTAGATGATATATTCTAAGGTCTTGTACACCACCAGAAGAATAAACACGGAGCGGTAGTCAGATAGTGCTGTGGCAATGTGCTTTTGGGTAATTATTTTGAGAAGTCCCTGTTTCCAGGTCACTGAGAAAACGCTTCCGGTTAAGGAGTCATTCACATCTATTGTAAATTCCCATTTATTTTTGACGTATTAGAAATGTTGCATACAGTTACTTTGAACTTTTTGGATAGTTCCTGGTCATGATCAGAAAAGTTCTTCAGATTGCACTCACATGAAGATCTAAAAAAAGAGTAATTACAAGTGAAGGAGTAAAGTTTAACGGTGAATCGACATTAGGAATGGAACTCTTTGTTCGACTGGACAAGTAAGAGGGATGGTATCAGCCAAGACCTGCTTAAACCATCTATCGTGGTCAACATTCGCTTCAAACGAGCTTGAAAAATCACAGAAAATCATACCTCACTGTTACCATGCATTGTGTGAAATTAACGAACCGTTTCAGAATAGACCAAAGGGCGATTACCGATAGATGAAAGAAAAATGTATTGTCAGAAGTGGGATTCGAACCCACGCCCACAGAAGTGGACTGCGACCTGAACGCAGCGCCTTAGACCGCTCGGCCATCCTGACATGAAGCCCAAGATAGTCAAGCTGTATTGAGATCGCTGCCACCTCAGTTTAGGCAGCACTTTCTCTCGCTTGTGGGCGGTATGTCGGTATGACAGCCGGCCGCAGGTTGGGGTGTCGGTGTGATGTAGGGTGGGGGGTTAGGCAAGAGGCAGGGCCGCTGAGGGCAAGGACTGGGCGCGGGGTAAGATCTGTGTTTGGCCTCTTCTGCAAAAAATAGCACCAGATTTTGTTGCTATTTTGAAAGAAAGGTTTGACATGTTTTAAACATAATGTAAATTCGAGGATATTTGAACTAAAAAAAAAATGCTCATTGGGATGAAATGTAGAATACATACTATTCTTATTAAACACCAAGCGTATCTTCATAAATGGCATCGATCCGTGCTCGATAGTGTACAGAACCAATATGTTCCAAAAAAGTCGGGCGTGAAAGTGCGGCTTTGCAGGAGGTCATAGGGACTGATGTCACCGTAGTTTTGCCCCTTCATTCCCCAAACCAACCAATAACCAAATGGTCATATTTGCAGGGGCTATTTATCACAGAGATAAGAGTTAACTGTTTTCGATAGCGCTCTGCCTAGCGACCATTTACATATCTATTGGAAGAATTGGCATACTGTAACTATCTTACAGTGCAGGTTAAAATATAAACATTACACATTTTCTCCAGCCCAGGCAAATTGAGGAAGTTGGTTTGTTCTTCTGCGTTAGATGTGTTCTAGGGTAGACCTTAGGCGGCTTATAACAGTACCATTTGTTAATAGGCGATTCCTGAGAAAACCCCGAGAAACCATTTTTCTGGGTACGAAAAATACCAGTTGTGGGAATGGCCACTTCTGTAATCTCTGTTCATGACAAATCGTCGAAAATTTTACCATATTTTCTTAAGATGATATTCTAGGGAAACTTCGCTAACTCTTTTGATATCATTATCCGTTACCAAGACCGTAATATTCGTAATATCCGGTGTGAGACGTAACTGTAGTTTTAACTGTCATCGTGGACACATGACGAGGGTTCTAGAGTAATTGCAGGGGTTCTGAGGTGATCAAGCTGTTATTCATCAGAATTTTTTCACCAATAAAACTTTATGACGCACTGTCTCTGTATAACGCCTATACAAATGTACCCTAAGTAGTACTGCAATAATAAAACAGGGCAAAATCGAGTCTTATCATGCCTAAGAAGAACGTAAAATGACTCTCAAAAATTACATACAGCTGGAAAGACTGCAGATTCAGTAAAATATTTGTAATCACATTTTTGCTCTTTTATGATACAAATAATAAGCCGAGTATTATCGATGAATTGAGATCGGTGAGCAAAATATTGAGAAAGAGGCAAAGCAAAATATTTCGTGTTAACCTTATCTTATGCGCACTTTTTGTTTTGTTTTTTATCTATGTCAAAGTAAATAAATGTGTATGTGTATATAAATAAACTGTCAAAACTTTCCTGAGTTATAAACTCGTTTTATATATGCTGCATACGCTTCTGCAGCAGGGAAAAGAAGGAAAGCAGCGGAAAAAGGCTGCAGCCAGAGCACAAAAGGGCGAATATGTTCCTCTTGAAAAGACTCTGACAAAAAGTGGCAGCAGCTGCCTGAGTCCTCATACTGCCTTCCTCGCCAGAAAATTCTGGCATGCGAATACCGTATATTTCGCGCTTTTTTGTGCTGAAAGACAGCAGTAGAGAGTCAGTGCGGTGGAAGAGAGAGGAGGCAGTGCCAAATGGGGAGAGAAAGTGAGCGGAGACTATACTATGATGGGCAGGAGAGAGAGAGAGTGGCAGCGAAAAAGAAAGGGAGATGAAATGAAGACAATAAAAGTGACAGCCAAAGAGAGAGGAGACAGTGATGGTCAGTGAAAGACAGTGGCAGTAAAACAGAAAAAGATATGGGTGGGGACAGAAGCAGCGGGAGGAAAAGAGAGAGGAGACAGTAGAAATGAAAAAGAGGGATGAGTGGCCACCATACATAGGAATTGGGAGGGGGTCGGTTTCTGGATCTTCCCAGATGGGCCAACTTTAACATTTAGGTATAGAGGATGGTGCATGTTCGGATCGAAATTTAAAGCACTTGATAATAGGAGAAAATGTAACCCCTCCTACCCCCCACCCATAGCACTTTTTTGCTGCCGAGGTATGGTGGAGACAGTGGCAGTGGCAAAGAAAAACAAAAAGTGGCAGTGTAAGCGAGAGAGGAGACAGTAGCACTGGGATATACTGTAAATCTGTGGGAGAAAAATGAGACAGAAGGAGAGAGGCATACAAAGAGGTAGTGAGAGGCAAATATTGAGTATGAAGGCTTCACTACAGAGAGAGATTTGATGAAAGGATTTAGAATGTTCTGTGTTAAAAGTGCGTGAATTTATTTGCATGCCGAAATTTTGCATAGCTGATCAGAGACAGTTTTTAACACGGGCCCGAGTGCTACAGTTTTTAACACGAGGCCGAGTGCTACAAGACCATCCTGCCTCAGCTACAGTCATAGGAAGAATGAAAAAGATGCGCATAGCTACACATACATTGAGAAACAAGCACCATATTTTAAGCTCGTATATCTTTTTCAGGAATTGTAATGGTCCCAAAGAAATGATTAAAACCGCGCGCCGGCCGAAGTGGCCGTGCGGTTAAAGGCGCTGCAGTCTGGAACCGCGAGACCGCTACGGTCGCAGGTTCGAATCCTGCCTCGGGCATGGATGTTTGTGATGTCCTTAGGTTAGTTAGGTTTAACTAGTTCTAAGTTCTAGGGGACTAATGACCTCAGCTGTTGAGTCCCATAGTGCTCAGAGCCATTTGAACCAAAACCGCGCGCCGGACTGACGTGAGACTCGAAGTCGGGACCTTTGCCCTTCGCGGGCAAGCGCTCTACCGACTTTTTTTTTTTTTAATCACATTTTGTTTCGTAATTGATCGTTGTATTTGTTCGGGGCGGACGTCCTATGACACTTGTGGAAGTTCATCATTGATAGATTAACTCAGATTTTTTTATTACAGAGGGCCTGCTAACTCTCTGACTGAACACGCTTTTTTATTTTTTAAACATTTATTTAAGAAACAATGTTACACATCCCAAACACATACTAGTACATGTACTAACCATGCACCCATGTTATACATGAAATGATTTAAACAAAAACAGTTTGATCATTCCAGTTATGCTGATGTTAAAGAAA
The DNA here is from genome assembly GCF_023864345.2 of Schistocerca serialis cubense. Taxonomy (NCBI): domain Eukaryota; kingdom Metazoa; phylum Arthropoda; class Insecta; order Orthoptera; family Acrididae; genus Schistocerca; species Schistocerca serialis. Next base: position 906,266,816 of record NC_064641.1, read on the forward strand.
TACAACAGAAGATTGTATTACTGACGAAATTACCAGAATCGCCGACTGACGTACCCAAGCACGATGTACAACCCTCCTCACAGTTTCAATTTTGCCGGTACCTAGTCTCCTTCTAAACTTCAGAAGAGCTTCTGTGAAGTTCGGAAGGGAGAAGACGAGGCACTGACAGAATTGAAGCTGTGAGGAGAGCTTGTGAACCGTGCATGGGTAGCTTAGTCAGTAGCGCACTTCCCCTAAAAGGGAAAAGGTCCCGAGTTCGAGTCTCGGTCTGGCGCACAGTTTTAATCTGCCAGGAAGTTTCATATCAGCGCTTACTCCGCTGCAGAGTGAAAGTCCCAGTGGGGAATATATTCAAAGTTCGAAGGATGCGATATTTTCATATGTTTTAATTTCTTCTTCTAAAAATGAAAGGACCAATCACACGATCTTCCATCAAACAGCATCAGACATTAACTATGGGAGAGTCTCGTTGATGCTGAATAACTTCATGTGGATGCACTTCCCCCCAAATTCTACAGTTATGACGATTAACTGTTCTACTGACATGAAATGTAGCCTCATCAGAAAAGAGTTGCTCTACAGTGCACTGCACTCACGCCTGGACTGAACTGAGGGAACAGAGGAAATAAACAGCACTGGTGCCGTCTCAAGGTCAAGCAGACCTGTCTATGCAGGGGAGCCAAACTTGGAAAGTTGATGAATCAAACGCCACAAACCAGAATAGTGTATGTCACTTTATACAGATTCGAGGACACATTAAAACTACGAAGTTCTTTTTCAAACACAATGTACATAAGAAACCGAAGCACGGCACTGTTCATGTACGTGAAGCATCACCACATGGGAACCTTTATTACCAAAACAACTGTCGAAACGTCAGGATATAAACTTCTAACTTTCCCGTCTGGCCTGACATTTAAACACTAAACTTTCGCGACGGCTAAAGATCATAGGATGTACACTCCTGGAAATTGAAATAAGAACACCGTGAATTCATTGTCCCAGGAAGGGGAAACTTTATTGACACATTCCTGGGGTCAGATACATCACATGATCACACTGACAGAACCACAGGCACATAGACACAGGCAACAGAGCATGCACAATGTCGGCACTAGTACAGTGTATATCCACCTTTCGCAGCAATGCAGGCTGCTATTCTCCCATGGAGACGATCGTAGAGATGCTGGATGTAGTCCTGTGGAACGGCTTGCCATGCCATTTCCACCAGGCGCCTCAGTTGGACCAGCGTTCGTGCTGGACGTGCAGACCGCGTGAGACGACGCTTCATCCAGTCCCAAACATGCTCAATGGGGGACAGATCCGGAGATCTTGCTGGCCAGGGTAGTTGACTTACACCTTCTAGAGCACGTTGGGTGGCACGGGATACATGCGGACGTGCATTGTCCTGTTGGAACAGCAAGTTCCCTTGCCGGTCTAGGAATGGTAGAACGATGGGTTCGATGACGTTTTGGATGTACCGTGCACTATTCAGTGTCCCCTCGACGATCACCAGTGGTGTACGGCCAGTGTAGGAGATCGCTCCCCACACCATGATGCCGGGTGTTGGCCCTGTGTGCCTCGGTCGTATGCAGTCCTGATTGTGGCACTCACCTGCATTGCGCCAAACACGCATACGACCATCATTGGCACCAAGGCAGAAGCGACTCTCATCGCTGAAGACGACACGTTTCCATTCGTCCCTCCATTCACGCCTGTCGCGACACCACTGGAGGCGGGCTGCACGATGTTGGGGCGTGAGCGGAAGACGGCCTAACGGTGTGCGGGACCGTAGCCCAGCTTCATGGACACGGTTGCGAATGGTCCTCGCCGATACCCCAGGAGCAACAGTGTCCCTAATTTGCTGGGAAGTGGCGGTGCGGTCCCCTACGGCACTGCGTAGGATCCTACGGTCTTGGCGTGCATCCGTGCGTCGCTGCGGTCCGGTCCCAGGTCGACGGGCACGTGCACCTTCCGCCGACCACTGGCGACAACATCGATGTACTGTGGAGACCTCACGCCCCACGTGTTGAGCAATTCGGCGGTACGTCCACCCGGCCTCCCGCATGCCCACTATACGCCCTCGCTCAAAGTCCGTCAACTGCACATACGGTTCACGTCCACGCTGTCGCGGCATGCTACCAGTGTTAAAGACTGCGATGGAGCTCCGTATGCCACGGCAAACTGGCAGACACTGACGGCGGGGGTGCACAAATGCTGCGCAGCTAGCGCCATTCGACGACCAACACCGCGGTTCCTGGTGTGTCCGCTGTGCCGTGCGTGTGATCATTGCTTGTACAGCCCTCTCGCAGTGTCCGGAGCAAGTATGGTGGGTCTGACACACCGGTGTCAATGTGTTCTTTTTTCCATTTCCAGGAGTGTATTTCACAGCTTTAAACATGATCTTGAGATACGTTCAATCCATAGCATCTGGAGTGGCGTCCTTGTAGCCGACGTTATGCTAGGTCGCACTAAAATTACGGAATATGAGTACATCAGCATATATAGTCCGCTACCCACCTAGCGGTGCATGGCGGAGGGCACAATTCGCGCCAAAGTCATATTTCCCCATCTCTGTTCCACTCGAGGATCGCGCGAGGGATAAACGACTATCTGCACGCCTCAGTACGAGCTCTAATTTCTCTTATCTTTGAATGGTGATCAAAGCACGATTTGAAAGTTGTTGGTAGTAATACGTGCTCTTCATCCTCGGTTAAGATCGGATTTCGGAATTTAGTGAGCAGCCCCTTCCGTTTAGCGCGCCATCTATGTGCAAGTGTGTCGCACTTCAAACTTTCTATGAGATTTGTAACGCTCTCGCGAAGGCTAAATGTACTAGTCACGAATCTTGCCGCTCTTCTTTGGATCTTCTCAGTCTCTTGAATCAGACACAATTGGTAAGGGTCCCATACACACGAACAATACTCTAAGACTAAGATTGTAAGCTATTTCCTTTGTTGAAGGACTGCATCGCTTCAGCATTCTACCAATAAACCGCAATCTAGAGTTTACATTACCTGCTAACTGCGTAATCTGATCATTCCATTTGACATCATTTCGAATAGTCACACCCAGATACTTGACTGATGTTACCGCTTCCAAAGACTGGGCATATATTTTGTACTTGTACATTAATGGGGATTTTCGCCTTGTTACACTTACTGATATTGAGAGATAACTGCCAGTCATTACACCACGCATTTATTTACTGCAAATCCTTATATAAGTCGTAAAACGCAACGGACCTATTACGCTGCCCTGGGGCACACCTGGAGTTACGCTTGTTTCCGTTGAAGTCACCCCGTTCAGGATGACATACTGCTCCCTGTCTGTTATAAAACTTTCTATCTAACCGCATATGACATCAGATAGACCTTAAGCGCGCACTTTTTGGAGCAAGGGACAGTGAGGAACTGAGTCGAACGCATTTCGGAAGTCGAGAAATATGGCATCAACCTGGGAGCCGGTATCTGGAGCCTGTTGTATATCGTGCACAAAGACGTCCAGCTGGGTCTCGCATGACCGCTGTTTCCTAAAACCGTGCTGGTTTCTGCAGATAAGCTTCTCAGAGTCTAGAAAGGTCATTATGTTTGAACACAAAATACGTTCCATGATTCTACAACAAATCGGTGTCAGTGAAATTGGCCGGTAATTATGTCCATCCGATTTTCTATCCTTTTTGTAGATTGCTATGACCTGGGCCTTCTTCCAGTCCCGTGGAACTTTCCGCTGTTCCAATGATCTCTGATAGATGATGGATAAGAATGGTGCTATATTTGTAGCATAGCCAACATAAAATCTTACGGGAATACCGTCTGGGCCAAATGCCGTCATGGCGTCTAAGGATCTTAACTGTTTTACAATCCCAGATACACTAAACACTGCATCAGCCATTCTTGCGTTTGTTCGATAATTGAGAGGGGGAAGGGTGCTGCACACCTCTACCCTAAACGAGTTTTTGAAAGTTAGGTTTAGAATTTCGGCCTTCTGTTTGTCATTACTTACATTACCCGTACTGTCAGCAAGAGGAAGTATTGAATTATTTGTAGCGTTCATAGATTTTACGTCCGACCAAAATTTTTTCGGTTTATTTTTAGAATCTGCAGATAAAATATTGCTTTCAAATTCGTTAAAAGAATCTCTCATTGTCCTTCTGACAGCTGCTTTCATTTCGCATAATTTCTATTTGTCAGCGGGGCAGTGACTACGTTTAAAACGACTGTACAAAATTCTCTGCTTTCTCAGCAACTTCCTAATATGTTTGTTGCACCAAGGTAGATCCTTTCCCTTCCCTATATCTTTCTAGGCACATACTTCTCGAGCACATGGTGGACAATACGTGTAAGTTCCGACCAAAAATGCTCAATATCTTTGTTTACCGCAGTGAATGCTTGGAGCTGACTATGAAGACATTCATTAATGACGCTTCTATTTGGCTTCCCAAACAAGAAAACTCTACGCTGTTTCTTTGTTTGTTTTTTTTTTTTTTCCTTGCAACTTCCACTGACAGAAGCCTCAATGACATGATGGTCGCTAATACCTGCTTCTAGATTAGCTTCCTCAAAAAGATCAGGTTTGTTTGTCGCCAAGATATCTAATATGTTCCCATCTCGAGTAGGTTTTCTAACCAATTGCTCAAGGTTGTATGTTGAGAGCGCTCCTAGAATAACTTCACATTAATCTTTGCTTCTGCCCCCTGTGATAAACGTGTAATTTTCCCAGTCAATGGATGCCAGATTTAAGTCTCCACATATTACTAATGGATAATTTGGATATTTATTTCCTATGTACTCAAAACTTTCCCTGAAACGCTCTGCGACGCTTGTATCGGATGCTGGTGGTCTATAAAAACATCCTAATACAATGGGCAATCCTTGTCTGATTGACAGTTTTATCTAGTTTATTTCACAGTCCGACACAGTATCGATCTCAACTGCGTTTAGACTGCTTTTAACCTCCCATGGCATCAGTCCTATCCTTCCTAAACATTGTCCAATTTGAGTTCAAAATTTCACTGCTTTTTATGTCTGGTTTCAAACAGCTTTCGGTACCTAATACAATATTGACATTGCTACTGTTTATTTCGGAGAGTAACTCGGGAATCTTGCTACAGACACCTCGACAATTTGCTAACATGAGATTAAGCATATTTAAATCCTTTGGAATGGCCTGTTTAGGCGAATTAACAATTTTTACAGTTGGCACACCCACATCGGTGACATGAACTGGTAATTTTTCAGGCCAACGGTTTGCTTCCCGTGGGGAGGGACCTAATCTAAAAAACTGCAATGTGCACGCCACAATACTGTGCTACCCATGTAGCTCCTTGCTGTGTGTAGTGCACCCCTGATCCATCGAGGAGCGTCCTACAATCTTCCACCCCATAGCGTAGGTCGAGGAATCTACAACCATTTTCGTCACAGAGTCGACGTAGCCTCTGGGTTAGATTCTCCACTCGACTCCAAACCAGAGGACCCCAGCCCGCCCTGGGTACGATGCTGCAGATCGTCAGCTTGGCTTCCACTCCTCGACAGATGGAGGCCGCCTTCGCCAATTTAGGCAGCCGTCGAAAGGACCCAAGGATTTCCTCGGAACCCCGACGACAGGCACCGTTGGTGCCGACACGTGCAACAATCTGCAGCTGGCAGCAGTCTGCACGCTCGATAGCCGCCGGAAGAGCCTCTTCCGCATCCCGGACAAGGTCCCCTGGCAAGCACACCGAGTGAACGTTGGACTTCTTCCCCACACTAGCCACTACGTTCCTGAGGGGCTCTATGACCAGCCTAACATTGGAGCTCCCAATAACTAACAAACCCTCACGTGGCTGTTCGGACCTTGCTGAAGGAGCAGCCACTATCCTGGCAGAAGGTGCATTCTGATCCGGCTCAACCTCCCTCCCCAACATCAGATAGGGCACTGAACCTATTAGCAAAGTGCAGCCCTCGCCTTGAGGCTCGAGACCTCGACACAGTCCGCCACCCACACTGAGGTGAGAGTGGGCCGGCCGGCCCAGTCGCACCTGAGGTCGGCTCAGTGGCAGAGAGCTGTGACATTCCCCCCTCCCCCCCGCACATCTAGTACAGCAGAGGCTGCTCCAGGCACCCTATGCCCACCGCACCTCAAGGTGGCACTCTGGAGCTTGTTGACTGTGGCCAACAAAGCTTCCAGCTGCGTCTGGACTGCGGCCGCACGCAACAGACACAGTCCCTATCCATCTAGTTAATAATTGATTTACTATAAAAACTTAAGGAAACCTACTGCCACACAATGTTAACAGCTACACTCTAGTTGGCAGAAAGGACACTCAATAATGAAAACATAAATTTATGGTAGAAGCTAGATCTGGTGCTTATTTTCCTGCTAGGGGCTATTTAGTGAATACTAAAGAATGAGACAGTGATCTACAGTAAACTGCTAGGGAATATCTAGTGAATATTATTAACGAATTAAACAGTGACCTACGGTAAGCCGCACCTCCCTCGTATCTGTAATTTAAACAAGCGTTTACGTACACGCGAAAGTCACCTAATAAAACTATAAAAACTGCTACCTTAAATGTACCGAGTCTAAATGACACTAATAAACGTAAATAGTGAGTATTGTACACTGACACATGCAGGTATAAAACAAAACCTTTAGCTAACAATAAGAGTTCAGGTTGTAAAGCACAAATACGAACTGTACTTCATAGGAACCGATGAGGTTACAGTACACGATCACTAAAGCGCACATCAAGCTAAGGAATTTAAGCAGATGGCGAGGTGAGTTTTAGCTTTCTGCTAACTAAACCGTATGTAACAAGGGTTCAGAAGTTGTATTGTAACACTGTATTGTAAATGAAAATTTCACTGTGATTTTGACAGAAGTTCTGTAGATGTTATAATGTGGATTTTAATTTGATCACAGTCAAATTTTCACTTACATTTCATAATTTTATTTTGTTATGTTGTTAAATCACTGTAACATCACCCATACGAACGGTAATCCCGATACTCTTAACAAAACGTAGACAAAAAGCACTTGAAGCTGAAGATTAAAAACTTGAAACGCTTCATACGATATTAATAAAATGATTTCCGACTGGTTACGGATTTCAGTTTGTTATAGCTTTTAAACAGCCGCACTAGGGGTACCATCAGAGTGGCCACTTCGAAAGCGGTAAAGCACGCTTACACACTGTGTCGTTATCTTGTAGAAAGGCTTGGTATCGTTATTCGGGACACTTATGACAAACGTTTATTTCCTTGACCTTGTCACCATACGTGCCTCTCGTTGCGCGCTGATAACAGATAAACAGGTGTGGGAAAGATATCTGTACGAGAATATGCGTTCCAGCTGTATCTTTCGAAATCACCTATCACATAATGTACTAGAACTTTTATTCCGAATGTTGTCTTGTAAAAAAAAAAAAGACCGTAGATCAAATCAAATACGTTTTGAAGGGCTTCGCTATAATACACTTTTGCAAGGTAGATTTGGCAGTATGTCGTTGAGTTAGTCAAACAATAGCGCTAATTTGAGGGAAAAAAAAGAATAATGTACCCAACGGAATGAGCGTTCAGGAAGTACTTCCCAGTAAATGTGAAACATCTTGCCTTCTGTGGGCACACAATGTGTTTAATGGTAACATTCAAACATCGTTAACGATTCCAAAAACGGACCGAGGGTCGACGCTGGGAGGCATTGCAAGTGCACTCAAGTGTACTCTCCCCCGCCCCCCCCCCCCCCCAAAAAAAAAAGATAAATAAATAAAATAGCCGTCATCTCCCTACGTTTAACGCGCCACGGATGCCTACGATTTAAACTAAATGTATTCCTTAACTCTTGAGGTGTGGTCTCTACGATCGCGAGAAAATTTCGGACTCCCTCACCAAGGTTCGTTCTGGCAGAATACTTCTGTAACCCCATCCTCCATCTTCCTTAAATCGCCAACGCTAAAATGTTTTCATGTCGGTTACATTATCGGCTTCTTTGTTGTTGACGTGCATTGGGCTCTCTTAGACCGCGCATGGTTAATTACGTAACTACGTGTTCCCTCCAGTACAAATGTGTTCACAAGTACATGTCAGTTTTAACGAACGCAAATTTGATGAAACTGTTGGTCGGTGGATGCAGGAAGATGTCAGTGGCACAGATCTAGAAATATAACGAAAAAGATGTCGATTTTGCCACATCCATTGATCACAATTCTTTTAGCGAAAGAGAGGATCATTCAGAGGAAGATATTCAGGACAGTCTTTTTCTTTTTTCGGTAAAATACTGGAAGTGTTGGTTAAAATCAAATGTGTTGTGAGCGGTGGTAAAGAAAAATGCTGATCCCAGCACTGAAGTCAGTTTAAAAAAAAAATGGCTCTGAGCACTATGGGACTCAACTGCTTTGGTCATCAGTCCCCTAGAACTTAGAACTAATTAAACCTAACTAACCTAAGGACATCACACACATCCATGCCCGAGTCAGGATTCGAAACTGCGACCGTAGCGGTCGCGCGGCTCCGGACTGGAGCGCCTAGAACCGTACGACCACCGCGGCCGGCTGAAGTCAGTTTCGCAGACTTTCATTTTGTACCTATCAAGTGCAATTGTTATGTGTAAATTTAAACCATAGAATTAAGTTTTGTGTCAAAAATGGCTCTGAGCACTATGGGACTTAACAGCTGTGGTCATCAGTCCCCTAGAACTTAGAACTACTTAAACCTAACTAACCTAAGGACATCACACACATCCGTGCCCGAGGCAGGATTCGAACCTGCGACCGTAGCAGTCGCACGGTTCCGGACTGCGCGCCTAGAACCGCGAGACCACCGCGGCCGGCTTGTGTCAAAACTTACTTGTCACAGAGATAATATAATTAATCAGAATATAAAATTTAGTTCTGTAATTGTTTGTTTAGTTTTCTATTTTAAAAAATCACAAAAGTGTGGCTTCTGTATGATGAAAAGTAGAGTACTTTGGGGTGTTTAAAGAACAGTTAAATGACTTAGAGATGAATTTTATACAATTTAAATCAAAATTTTCAAATGATTGTAGTAACCTCGTGAGCTAAGAGTTAAATATATAATGTTTTAATGCAATAATTTATGTACATCATTGCTTACTGCATGGCTTTAGCAGAGTGGTTCCCAATCTTTCTGAGACTGTTACCTCTGAGCGCAATTAAATATTATCTCCCCCAACTCTCCTCAACATTACAACTCCTCCTCAGTAAAGAAAGCTGACTGTCCAAATTGAGGGAGACACCTGTTACAAAACACGATTCCTCTGCAACACTAATCTCCCTGGCGGCATTTGGATTCAACTGCACCTGCAGCTCCGTTTCAGATCAACCAAGTGAAAATGGCTGCTCTATACTTACCGTTTGTAAACGACTCTATTGTTGGCCACCTTACTTCTGAACTGGCAGCAGACACTGGAAGACTTAGGCCACCAACGCTCTGTGTCTCACCACTGCCATTAATAATAACAATAATAATACTGTATAGACCTACAGCAGTGCAGTAGCCATTACATAGTTACTGTTGATCTGTGCTGTCAATTGGTTCATTTATTGTTGGAAAGTGAATGATGAAGCAATTTGTGGTCTGTTGTGGGAACCACCCACAGCTTGGAGAAGGGATTTCTATGAGAAATTTGAGCATATCTGTTATGTATGTCTCAGTTTTACTAACATAGATGCATGGTACGAAGTACAGAGTGTATGCGTAGTGGGTTGACTATGTGAGAAAGATTTTGTTTCTACATTCGTTTCACAAGTTGTAACTTCCACAACACTGCGCCACGTGCTAATGCTAGAACTCGAAAAAACCTAATTATTGATAACCTTCATAATCAGTAGGGCCTCGATTTTAATTACCTAAAAAACAGTGAAATATGCAAGCATTTATGACCTAAAACTTACATAAATATGACCATAAAAAATAAAATATGACTTAATAGAAGTTTATTTAAAGCATTCTTGTTTGTTTATTTAATTTTTTATTCACCATAAAGTAATACAAAATTCACTTCTCAAAATATTGTAAGTATAGTTCTTTCTTTCTGTAGGGTTTGTGGATAATTTGCACCTATTTTTTGAATGTCTGACTTTTATTTTCTAAACGCAAAGTACAGTGAAAAGATCATCTATCGAAACAGTAAAACAATGTTTTTATTTCTACATAGTATTTAAAGCGTTTCACGTTATTTAATACCATATGTCAATCTTAAGTATCTGCAAAGTTGCACTGGATCACAAGGTGCATTTTCAGGTTTTCCATTGTCAAAGATCTACAGTTGTCGCTGAGGATAGTTTTGTACCTGGAAAAGCTCCTCTTCACAAGACGTCACTAGAGCGTATTTGAAGGCAGCCAAGTCACTGGAGTTCAGCTTTGTTTCATTATCTTCAAATATTGCGGCATTCCCTGAAAGACTGTCACTAATTTTGCACAGTGTAGAATATCCAGGATTCCGTTGGAGAACACTTTGCAATTTGGTTTTCACTTTGTTAGCCACATGACCACGAGCTCGACCCAACTCACTCTGCACATGTTGCACAATGCCCAGGGTCTCACATAGCTGAGTGCCAACAGCTTTTAGTCCTTTGATGGCTTTTGATATCACTGAAAAATTGGCGTTGATGTATGCCAAGTTTCGAGACAATGTATCTGTAAAAACTTCTTTCACAATGTTGATAGCACTTCATTCATTGCTACCAGGCTCACAGAAGATTGTATTTATTTGAGTGTAGTTGGTGCAGTAATACTCAGCAGCATTAAGCCAAGAACCCCGACGTGTAAGAACAGGTTTAGGTGGGAGGGGCGTTAAAGGTGTTTGTTCCTTGAATTTCTGCACCCGTGGCGGGTGCCAAGGAAATTAATTTTTCCACGTCAGGGTAATTTGATCGCACCTCTTCGGCAACTCTGTGCAACGCATGTGCAAGGCAAGTGGCGTACACCATACTGGGGTAGAGAATCTGAAGCCCTTTGGCTGCTTTAGCCATATATGAAGTACCATGTGTTACAAGCAGCAAAACGTTGTCTCTTTTCACACCATCCGGCCACAGTAGCTTCAGAGAGTTGTCAAACAAAATAGCAATCGTCGAATTGTTTACTCTATCGAGAGCTTCACACGTTAGTAGGAGCATATCTCCAGGGCCATCAACTTTTAGAACACCAACAACAACATTTACAATATATCGCCCACTAATATCCGTAGTTTCATCTATCGACAGCCAGATATTTTGCTCAGCAATAGTAATTCGTATTTTGTTGAGCACATCATTGTAGCATACGGATAAATAGTTTTTTCTCAGTGTTGATTCATCTGGAACTGGATGTGTTGTGTACTTCTCCAAGAAACCGTGGATTCTTCAGCATTTTCAGTGGGATGCTGCAGGACACCATCATCTCACACAAATCCTTGCAGAATGATTGCACGGTTGACGATTGACCTGTCTGTTCAAATAACAGCGTTTGCCTGCTGTTATCTTCAGCACTTCGTTTCACACAGCTGCTGTGTTTAGCGGTATTACACTGTTGTTGCACATTAAAGCGCTTTTCTATACTAACTTTAACTTCACACAGTTTACAAAATAACATTTTCCCATCAGTACTAAAGAACTTCTCTCCAAATATACGAACATATCCTCGCAACTTCACGCTGTCGAAACACTTTGTTTAGGTATGTTGAACAAGGCAAAGGCTGTATCCAGACTGGTTACTGGAAACACCTGTCGACTGCGATGATTATTACGGCAGAAGCCGCCTTTGTTGGCTCTGATAGCGTATTGTCGACTCTGCGCAACAATGTTTTATGTTGGCGAAACGACTGTTGTGGTACACCGATTGTCTGCTACAGTCCTGAGATATAAAGCTCTGTACTAATTTATCTGTTTATCTTTCATAATAGCACGTTAAATATTGTCTCGTGAGCAACATATTCATTTTCTTATTCGTGCGTCCCGTAAGATACGAGAAAAACGCTATAGGCATTTTTGGCAAAAGTTGACGGAAATATGACCTATTACATTAAAGGTGAGCCGCAATATGACCTATTACTAAAATCTGTTGAAATGTAACTTCATATGCACAATCAAAATACATTTTTCAACACTAAAACGCCTAGATTTGTGTATAAATTGATCTAAAATTCACCCTATAGTTCAGAAAAAAATATGGCTTGTCATTAAAATCTGGGCCGTGGTAATCAGTATTAGTTTTATGAAACATCAGAGCCGGTTCGAGAACGTTCACTCAAGCGACTTATCAGTTGGCGTTCCGCCTCCTTCCCTTTTCGCTCGTACTCTTTCTCTCCTGTCCGTTTTCGCTACTAGATGTGATACACACTCTAGTATTTTACACTTGTGGCGCCCTAAGTGGCGGCCTGTGTCTCTTGGGCCTTAAATCGCCCCTGATAATAACAACGATCTTTTGAAAAGAAATTAGTTTCGTGATCAAAGTACAGTTGAATACGTTTGTTTTTACCCCTCACCCGAAAATTTCATTTTACTCCTCGAGAAATAACTACTCCTGGGTTGGGAAGCACTGCTTTGGCATAACTTCCAAGATTTTGCAATTCGGAGAAGTACAGCATTTTAAAAGCATATGCTTGAAAATTTGAGACTACATGTTACACGCAGTTAACTTCAGAATTATGATAGCAGTAAATTCCCACAACTTTGGCATTGCCATAATTTACACTTTATAAAATCGAAGTGTGCACTCAGCAATAGCAATAGCCGTATGAGTATGCAAAAGAAATGTTTCTTTCAGTCGTTTCCACATGTGTTCGACAAGCCAACCCTGCCATTTTCTTTTTCGTTGTTTCTTTTTTTTCAAGTGGAAGATTTTTTCCTTGCTGCTTTCCCTTACCTTTCTGTGGTTTGCCAGTACTTTCTCATTCCAAATGTCGGATTTGTTTTGACGGCAGGTATAGTCAGCATGTGAACATGTGCATTTACCTGGCTGTAATCTTGTCGGCATATCCAGGTGGGCAAGCCCTCGTCAGTGGCGAACTGACAGACGGCGGCCTTCCCCCGGGCCTCAGGTTCCGGAGGGCCTCCGAATCTCGAAGGCCTCGGGATTTGGAGGCTCCCCCAGGACAAGACTATTTTTAACCAAATATTAGACAACGGCAAAATATGTTCCGTAAGTAAGAGGCAGTCTGGAGTTCGAGGCCCCATACGTGTGCGAAGTATCTTCTTCTTCTGTAGTGGTCAATCCAAGGATTGGTTTTGCATCAGCTACAATGGCAGCTTGTCTCCATTCTGTGCGTCTTTCAGCATTTCTCTTCATTTCCTTATAGGTGTTACATCCCACATCTTTCACGATTTGATCCATGTACCTCAGCCGTGGTCTTCCTCTTGGTATTTTTCCCTCGACATATCCCTCTATGATTGTGTTCATGAGTCCTTTATGTCTTAATAGATGGCCTGTAAATTGCACTCTTCTTTTAACAATGAAACTCCAAAAGCTTCTCTTCTCACCCGCTCTTTCCAGAACCACTTCGATTGTGACCTTGTCGATACATTTTATTTTGAGCATGCGCCTATAGCACCACATTTCAAAAGAATTTTGCTTCTGGTCTTCCTCTGTCCCGAGAGTCCATGTTTCACACCCATAGCATGCCACACTCCACACATATGACTTCAAAAATCTTTTCCTGATTTCAAGGCTGATGCTCTTAGATGTTAAGATGTTTTTCTTCTCGTTAAAAGCAGCCTTTGCTTGAGCAATTCTACTTCTCACTTCTGCCTTGCTCCTTCCATCCCTGCCCAGACAAGTAAATTTATCAACTTGTTCAAACAGTTCATTGCCTACATAAACTTGGGCTTTCACTTGATCTTTTTTGTCGCATGCCATTACTTTTGTTTTTGCTTTATTAATTCTCATATTATGTTCTTCCCCCATAACTTTATCCATTCTATTAAGTAGGACTACAAGATCTTCTTCACTTTCAGCTAGGGCAGCTATATTATCGGCATATCTTATCGTATCTATTCGTTGGCCATGAATTTCTACACCTGTCTGTGAATTTTCCCTTACTTTTTTCAGCACCTCTTCAATGTATAGGTGAAAGGTAACAGGGGATAGTGCTCAACCTTGTCGGACACCTTTCCGTATCTGTACCTCTTCCTGTTTTGTCCGTCCACGGGTAACTGCTGTCTCGTTTTTGTACAGGTAGAGTAGCATGGAGAGCTGCATCAAACCAGTCTCAGGACTGAAGACCACAACAACAACATAGTCTATTCCTACTTGAGTATCTCAAACATCTTCTCCTATTTAATATTATCAAAGGCTTTCTCTACATCTACGAAAGCTATGTATGTTTTCAGGTTCTTATCTAGTCGTTTCTCTATTATTAGTCTTAGAGCAAATATTGCTTCTCTGGTTCCTCTATCTTTCCGGAATCCAAACTGGTCTTCGGAGAGTGTAGCATCGACTTTTTGTTTTATGCGCTTTAGGATAATTGAGGTTGCTATTTTAGAGACGTGAGTAACTAGGCTGAACGTCCTATAACTTTCACATCTTGTAGCATTTCCGTTTTTGGAAAGGGGATCATAATGTCTGTAGGAATTTTACCCTGCTCGTACATGGTTGAAAACAAGATTACACAACTCCTGATTCAGTTTTGCTCCTCCAGATTTCAGAAGTTCAGCTGGGATACTGTCTATACCAGGCGATTTGTTGTTTTTCAATTTTTTCAGAGCTAGTTCAAACTCTTCCTTTAATATAGGTTCACCTATGTTGTGTGCATCTGCTTCTGTTTCTTCTTCCATGATGTTTTCAGACAGTTCTGGTCCGCTGTACAGTTTTCCTATTTATTGTTTCCATCTTCTTGCAACTTCATCATCGTCATCCAACATATTGCCATTTTCATCCATCACAGCCCTACACTTGTTTCTTCTGTCTCCAAAGAAATGTCTCACACATTTATAGGCCTTGTCAATATTTCCCTTTCTCATGTTGTCCTCAACTGAAATACAGAGATCATCAAGGTATTTTTCTCTTGCTTGTTTTGCCTCTCTGTTGATTCTGTTTTTCAGACTCTTGTATTTCTCTTGGTCTTCCCTCTTCACAGAATTTTTTAATTTACTTCTTTCTTCCATCATATTTAGTAGGTCATTAGTGATCCATTCCTCCCTTTTCTCTGTCCTTTCTCTTCCTATTACTTCATCTGCTGCTTCTAAAATACCAGTTTTTATTTTTTCCCTGCTGCTTTGGATGTCATTGCAGCCCTCTGTATTTGTTTTCTTGTCTGTTTCTAGTTGATAGTGCATCAGTGTATTTTCATTTTTCAGGTTTGTCAAATCCTATTTGCATGTATTTCTTTTTTTTAATGTTCTTGAATTTTAGTTCAGTCGTCATCATAACGAGTATGTGGTCACTTTCCACATCACAGCCTGGATATGATCTGCTGTCCTTAACTTGGTTTTTAAATCTTTGCTTCACTAATATTAAGTCAATTTGATATCTGTTAATGTCACCAGGCATTTTCCGAGTATATCTTCTTCTTGGATGACGATTAAAGAAGGTATTTGTAATGCAAAGTTTATTTCTTTCGCAGAATTCTACAAGTTTATCCCCTCTTTCATTTCTTAATCCTAATCCAAAGTTCCCTGCCACACCCTCTTCTTTACCTTCCCCAACAACGGCATTCATATCTCCCATGATGACAAGGTTTTCAGCTCCTTTAATTCTGCCAATTACTTCATCAAGGTGGTCATACATCATGTCGATTTCATCGTCCTCGTGTCCTGTAGTTGGCATGTATACTTGGATTATGATTGTGTCTCTTGGTTTAGTTTCCAATCTGACATAAATTATCCTCTCACTACGTTGAACAAATCCTTTTACTCTTAAATCCATCTCTTTATTGAGGATAATTCCCACTCCTGCAATCCTGGGATTGTCTTGTGCTGTCCCAGTGTGTATGATTCTGTAATCCCCTGACCAAAAGTCACCAGCGT
This sequence comes from Schistocerca serialis cubense, assembly GCF_023864345.2. NCBI lineage: Eukaryota > Metazoa > Arthropoda > Insecta > Orthoptera > Acrididae > Schistocerca > Schistocerca serialis. Next base: position 906,282,759 of record NC_064641.1, read on the forward strand.
TTGCCCATCTCATTTCCGAGACTCCCAGTACATCAATATCCATTCGTTTCATTTCCATTTTCAAGTTTTCCAGTTTACCACATTTAAGAAGTGAGTTGACGTTCCATATTGCTATCCTTCTTACATTATTGTTTTTGCATTTCAGTATCTCCTTAGTTGTCCCCGCCCGGAGATCCGAGTGGGGGACTATTTTACCTCCGGAGAATTTAACCAAAGAGCTTTTGATACTTGCCGGCCGAAGTGGCCGAGCGGTTCTAGGCGCTACAATCTGGAACCGCGCGCCCGCTACGGTCGCAGGTTCGAATCCTGCCTTGGGCATGGATGTGTGTGATGTCCTTAGGTTAGTTAGGTTTAAGAAGTTCTAAGTTCTAGGGGACTGATGATCTCAGAAGTTAAGTCCCATAGTGCTCAGAGCCATTTGAACCACTTTGTTGATACTTGGGATACCCGCCCGGGTCTTTAATGGAGTGGTTTCCCGTTGCCTTCTCCATTCTATGCCGTTGGCCACCTTGTGGATCCTCCGCCTTTATTAGCAGTTTCCCACCCCAAGGGCAAGAGAGTGCCCTTCCTTCTAGCCGCTCATCCGCCCTCCTAGAAGGCCGTTGGCACTTGATAGAAGGTAATCTCCTTGTCCCGGGAGATATTCGGCTCAATAGAAGTATAGGTTGGAAATGAAAGACCCCGTAGCCCTCGAAACCTAATAGCGTCAGGGTCGGAAAAGAACAAGAATTGGCCGAGGGTGGCCAAATAGGAAAGATAAAAGTGAGGAGCCTGCAAAGTATATCCAAAATAAATGTCGCGAAAGACTGCAGAGGATTCACCGCAGTAGATAGAAAATGCTGAACTGGATATTACGTTTTGCAGAGTTCAGGGTTATAACAATGCCGTGTCAAAGTCAGATGTATATGGAGAAGTACAACGAAAACTTCGAAAAGTCAATCCAAATGTTCTGTTGTCCGTAAACTAATTATTCCTTAAACCTTTGCGGTGTTCGTGCATTTCATGTGTTCCGTCTGGCGTCGCCTGTTTTGGAACTGTAGAGAAGTTGTATTTATTGATTCTCGTATTCTTCGTAGAGATGGAATTACTTGTAGGGAATAAAAAGCAGGTAAAAGTTTGAAACGAGTGTCTGGTACTCGCAGGAATGCTCATTATAATTCAGCTAAAGTCGTAAAAGAAAAGTGGAAACAATTGTGAGCACCGTGGAAGATACGCAACATCCATTCGAGGCGAACCTGATACTAGATATACAGAAACCTTGTTCGTTCCAACTGTATGTGATTTTACCTTTTTCACCTACATCAACTTTTGGCGCACGATGCTGGAGTAAGTAAATTTAGTCCAACAATATCGACAGTCTCCAGAAATGACTTTGGATAAAGGACTCACCAAATTAAAAACTCTGAATGAGTTTTTAGTGACGGAATCAATTACAATTACAAACATTTTTGTTACTTTTGACATTAAAAAATGCAGTGATATCCACATGAACAGTGACCAACGTGGAAAAAGGAAGGTAAATAGAACACTTTTGAATGCATAGACCGTTTTATGCAAGAACTGTCACAACGATGCACGGCTATAAAAGAAATCAAAATTTTCCAAACTGCTAAAACAATATTTATACTTCAAGCTTCCAATGACGCATTGGCTGTAGCAGTGGAGAATTTGGAAGAAATTTACGAGTTTGATAAGAAACAGGTGCTGCAAGAAATGAAAAAGTACCATAGGCATCTGCGTGCAACCGATGCGAGTGTGGGCGTTGGTACTAGATGGACAACCCAAGATATCATTCAGTTTGTAATTAAATGGGACTTATGTAAATCAGTAACTGTATTTCACTTACATTCCAGTACTTCTTGGCGATTTGTGTCTTACGCGTTGTCAGTCGCCGTTGCCAGTCACATGAAGCCAGAGAATTTTTTCTACACTAAAACTAACAAAAAATCATCTTCGCTCTACAGTGAATCAGGAACGACTGTCCACTCTGTTCATTTCATCAACTGAAAGAAACGTTACAAATGAAGAAGAATTCGACGAAGTTATTGAGGATTTCAGTACAATAAAGGCACGAAAACATGTTCTATGATAAAATCAATAATAACTGTTATCTCGTACTAAGGTTACGGAACGGATATCAAAATTGTAAAAGATATGTAGGATGAAAGGTAATTTCTCTATTCTATTCTTTATTATTTTTTTGCACTATAACTGATGGTTGCTGCTGACTTGTATTCTAAGTTTCTCACCCACATATATGTATGTACACGGCCGGAAAAAAAATGCAACGCCGTCAAGAAGAAGTTCATTTCCTTGAAAAGTGAAGTGACAGTGAGCTCATCATGTAGCACTTTATGATGACAAATCCATGTGACAGTAAAGGATGCTCAGACGGTCCCATCAATAAAAAGTATACCCCCCTGTGGAAGCAACGCAGGCCTGATCATAAAGGTGCCGAATGGGATCCTGCTATAAGTTGTCCCAAGCATCTTGCGCCTTTTGTTGCAGTTCGGCAGACGTCCTTGTAAGTCCTGGAGAAGCATTAAGTTCCCGCTTTACCATGTCCTACAAGTGTTCAGTTGTCGAAAATCAGTGCAGTTGTCGTATGACACGAAGAGCACGTTGTGTATGTTGCACTGTCCTGCTGAGAAAGCACATCACTTTCCTGTCGTAGATCTCCCAGGAGCACAGGGATAACAGCTTGTGCAACGTAACGGTCACTAGTTACTCTACCCTGCAGAAACACCAGGTGGGACTGCGAATTGTAACTAATGACTAGAGACCAGATTATATGCATCATAAAAATCTAAAATATGCTTGCAGATATGCATGAAAAATGGTTCAAAATACATAAAAAGTGTCGAAATATGCAAGATCAAATGATAAAAAAACGCAGTACTCACTGTGTGCATTATATCTCAAAGTCGAACCTGTGCATATCAATTACAAGGAAGAGCGCCGGCCACGCGAGAAGTCGGTACGTTTAGAACACTGATATGATTTTCTGAATACTTTCTGCTAGAGATTAGGAACGGGGCCTTTCTGGGATTATTTTCTAAAAATTTACAAAATGGGGACACGTACCATGTTCGAAGAATTGTTCCTTATTTGCTATTGTTGTCGGTAACGAGCGAATGCGATGCGAGTGAGTCGCAGCAAAACAATCGATATGTACAGGACCAACTTAGAGATATATCGCAAGCAGAGGGGCACACTCAAAAACTCCATAATTTTTTATTTAAAAAATCATGAATTTTTTGAACATCATTAGCTTTTAATTAATACTATTGGACCACAGGATCATTTACAATTAATTTTACATTTATCTACTATTGTAAACATAAACGACCAAGTACTGTTCCAAATGTTCAGTACTAAGATTGTGACTTCGATCATTCAAAACATTTTCATAAGCAGGAAAGGACCGTTCTATATCAACGGGGATAACTGGGCAGTATTTCAGTTTGGGTGCAATGCTGGCACTTATTGTTTCTGGTAAAAGTTCATCCGTGCCATTAACAAAACTATCAATTTGGTACAAGGGGTTCCAAGCCTTGATTATTGTTTAAAATGTTTTCAAACTTTTTTTAAAGTTTTCTTGGGAATACGTCCGACAATGACGAGTTCACTAGAATAATTTATTTATTAACTGAATACATTCATTCAACGCCAAACCTTGAGTTTCAAGCTTTTTAATACATGCAGGTATATGGGAAAAATGTGTGCAAATCACAGCAATGCCTTTTTTAATATCAGAGTCATTAAAAGCTTCCTTGCATTGGCCAAAGGCTCTGCACTATCGAAGTCGTTTACCAACCCTCTAGCGGCCTCGAAATGTTCATTGTAAAACAACACAGCTTCGACCCACGCACCCTAACGAGTTACCACTGGTTCTTTGTAGGTCGTCATGCGGGCAGAAGCCTTTAGAAACACTTTCTTTGTGGATATAATAAATTTAATTACATTCACAAACATGGGACGTACTTCTTCTGCAAGGCGATGTACTCCCTCAGCAAAGCACGCCACATGAATCAAATTGGGATGAAATACTGAGAGGGCTTTTACTACTTTGATCATGTAGGGGACACACCTGAAATAAGCACAAACATCCTTTCCCTTTTTAAATTTTCTAACCTACCTGCCCGATTAAGGGATCTGATATTCCACGCTCCAACCTGTAGAACGCCAGTTTTCTTTCTCCTGATAACAACGTCCTCCTGAGTAGTCCCCGCCCGGTGAACCGAATGGAGGACTATTTTACCTCCAAGATGTTTTACCCAAAAGGACGCCATCATCATTAAACCATACAGTAAAGCTGCATGCCCTCCGGTAATATTACGGCTGTAGTTTCCCATTCCTTTCAGCTGTTCGCAGTACCAGCACAGCAAGGCCGTTTTGGTTAGTGTTACAAGGCCAGATCAGTCAATCATCCAGACTGTCGCCCCTCCAACTACTGAAAAGGCTGCTGCCCCTCTTCAGGAACCACACGTTTGTCTGGACTCTCAACAGATACCCCTCCGTTGTGGTTGCACCTACTGTATGGCTATCTGTATCGCTGAGGTACGCAAGCCTCTCCACCAATGGCAAGGTCAGTGGTTCAGATACGGGGGGGAGGAACTTGGTATGCAACCGGTATTTGCAACTCCCTCATGCCCCCACTAGATATTTCTCCAGTATTTGTAATGCGTTCTGTCTCGATGCCAAGTCATGGGTTCTGTAATATATCGACTGGGCTATAGGTGAAGGTTGATTGAGAAGGATCACAAACAGTAGGTGGTGTGCTGATTGAAGTCGTAAGAAATGTACACAGGCTTTTCAGATCTCTAGTGTTACGCTATCCGCCAGAAACGCTGTCTGGGATTTGGAATCAACTCTTTCCAATCAATCACATACCTGCCTTGGATCCTATGGAGAAGTTCTTTAATGATTACAGCCACTAGTGACTCATATTTCTGGCACTCTCATACCTTGAAACGAGTCACCTCTTTCGAACCTATCTGCTACAGTAAAATTTCAGATAGTCCATATGCCTCTTGCAACTGCTGCCATTTCTGCAACTTTGCACATGTGATCTTTCCAATTTAAGTAGGAACTGAGCAGAAGTCAGAGAGAGCTGAATCTACCCACTGTGTATAAACTCATCTGTCACAGTGACTGAAAAGCTGATGGCTCTGCGTTCCATTTTGACTGATTCCGCATATTGCAGTCATGTACGCTATCTCTGTTCCGGCGGTAGCCATCCCCAGAAGGTATTGCCCCTCCACCAAAACACTTTCTCCGTCTGAGACAATCGATGTCAGTCAATCTTTATGCCGTGCCCAACAGCTTAGCAGTGGATGGATGGGATGGAAAAGACATCGTCGATGTACTGTAATAATAAACATCACAGTTGATAGTGCAAACAGTATTAGAAATTTTACAGTAATTTCAACACCGACCAATGGTGCAACAACTTGTTTCCCGATTTCAGTTTCATCGCTAAACCGCCGATTCTCTACTTTGCGAATGTAGACAGATGACTGTGCAGTACGCCCATTCACTGTTAATTCTTGAACATATACATTATCAAAGTATACCAGACAGCGCACTACATATTTTTAGCACCTCCAGCATAGTGCATAATTTATGATCTATCTCTCTGGGAGTCACAGAGCATTCATGCAGTCTTAGAATAAAATTAGAGACTGAAAGACCCCTTCGTACTGTCTTTGACCAACCAACTCTGCAGTACTGTTACCAATTTAATCTGCAAGTGACCAGAAGTAGACCGCTACATTCCACGACTCGTGAATGAATGTACCTTGCCGAATCCTATCCCATCCAAGTGCACAAGATTTCTCTAGATGCGCCCATGTGGAGGAGGTTAGCTCCCCTTATCCATGTATGGTAACAGATATGAAAGTGCTGTAAAAGCAGATGATTAAGAAGAACAAGAAATGGGTGGTTTTTATGCCTGATGGAAGTCAAGGCGGATGGTTTTCGAAGCATTTTACGTAAATCAACGACGCAAAGTATTGTTCTAGTGTCTTGGATCAGTACCAGGAAGGTATTGGTGAGTGAGAACATAAACACACACACTCCTAAGGCTACGTGGTTCTGCACTTAAAACAGGCTTTAATGTTAGATCGCTTAAGTTTCTGACCTATCAGTCATGTGGAATGCAGCGCTGTTAATATTCCACTGTAAGAAATATATTTCCAGCGCATGACATACATGTTTCTTGCAGGTTTCTCAACGGTAAACTATGGTAACAAACAGTAAAACAAAAAAACTACTTCCTTAAAACAGCAGCTCTGTGTGATACGTGTGCAATATAGCTTTCCAGAGATGTATAGCGTCCACTGCTCACATTCGATCATGGTTCAGAAATTATACTATACCCGAATCAGTCCTAGATAAATTGATCAGCAGCGGCATCCGACATGTGAAATTACATGTTCTGCCGCCACTAACTGTGTAAACAGCACACCTGTCAAGCAGATGTATACACGGGGATTGCAGTGTCTCACAAACACTTATCGCTACACGTAGAATCATCTTAGTTATGAAACTGAAGTCTCGATTTTATACCCAAGATGCAACAGGGGAATGGAGTACATTGAATACATCTTCGTTCTTTTAGAGCAATGTGTCAAAACAGTATAGTCACGTTTCATCACACATGAGATGTGAACCTTATGATGACCGAGAGGTTTGCTGTTCTTGATCGCGAGTAGACAGTGCTCTAAGTCACAATCAGGACACTTGGTAGTATACAAGCGAACGCAGGCAATGTCACGCGACCGTTGCATCATGGAAGAACAGCGGAAAAAATTACCTGCAGCAACATCCCCCTCTCTAGAATGCATCATCAGGCTGCCATTAAATAATATGCCATTACAGCTCCATCTCAATCGATCACTCCGTCTTCTCTCTCTCTCTGTTATCCTTTAATGCAGATGCATGTAAGTTTAGAGGCAGATAGTTCTTTGTTTTCCAAAATAGCGTCAAATACAGTAGTCAACTCGTGTGTATCACTGTTACCTCAATAGACATTGAGTAGAATGCTGCATCGACGGAGAAAAAGGTGACTGTTTCCCTGGTTGCCTTTGCTTCCATGTTGACGTTTCCTCAGATACCTCTTTTAATCACATACTTGTTCTGATGTAAAAGAATTGTTCTGCGCCAACCAGAACACACACAAGTCCTTCCTCAATTTCCCCACATTTCAGTGTATTTCCCTCAATTTATACGTATTTTCGCAATTCTATCGATTTTTTAATGTCACTTCCACCCATGCGATAATGGCATCACCTCTCATTCCGTGTTCTAAAATTCCTTGTCAGTGTAGTGCAGCTGCGAACACCTAGCACAAATGCGCTATTTTTCTGCCTCCACCCACGTATTCCACATTTGCAGGGCGTTTGCACTGTTTTCTGTGTGTCTGTGTCACGGATGGCTCACAGGACCTGGTTCTGCTGCTGGTGGACCCAACTTCGTAGAACACATCTTCGAACGTAACATGTGGTTGGTCCACCTGCAAGCCCTTTGCCTGATGTGACATGTTGTGGATCCACCTCTGAACATCAGTCTGGATATATAGTGCACTGCAGATCCAGACTTGATCACTAACTCGGATGTGGTATATTGTGGATCTGCATTCCAACATTGCTCCGGAAATAATACTTGGTGGATCCACACTCGAACACTAACTTGGGTTTACTGCGAGTCCTGGGAGCCAACCGCTAGCACCAAAACAGTGATAGCGTACATGACTGTAATATAAGGAATCAGTCGAAACGGAACACAGAGCCGTCAGGTATTCTGCACTTGTGACAGATGAGTTTAAATGTAGAGGTCGTCAGTCACCTTTGGCCTGCAGTTTGGAAACGGCTCACAACGCTGCCAAACCCTTCCAGTTTCCTTATGTTGCAACCGTCTTTTATTTAAAAATGGTTCAAATGCCTCTGAGCACTATGGGACTTAACTTCTAAGGTCATCAGTCCCCTAGAACTTAGAACTACTTAAACCTAACTAACCTAAGGACATCACACACATCCATGCCCGAGGCAGGATTCGAACCTGCGACCGTAGCGATCGCTCGGTTCCAGACTATAGCGCCTAGAACCGCTCGGCCACGCCGGCCGGCCCGTCTTTTATTTAAAATCACCCAGTGTGTGTGGTGTGTTATGGTAGCAGCAGTAACAACATGATTTACACAATGTCACGTCTAGTTTTCTGAGAGAGGCAGTGGGTCAGAAAGTGTTAATGTCAGTTTAGAACTGGACATAAAACTTGAAGAAGTCGTGGCGGAAAAAAAACAAAATGTATGGCAGTGTACAAAGCGTGATACAGTAGGAAAAAAAGCAATATTTCAAACGATACAGGATCACAGGGAGCGTCTCTTGCGACTTACAGTATAGTCTGTGGGATATGCTCATCCTCCTACAGTACAGGCGATGCAACTTTAAACTGATCTGTGCTGTGGGTCAATACCTGTATATTTAATAGGATCGTCACATGTGGTCGATGCTGGCATGCAGGCGGTATTTGTTTTCGATATATGGGAGGAGAGAGATGCAGTAAAAATGTTATCGAGTTCGCTATTGGATGAAGTTAGTGGAGCTTTCATAGTTTGTAATTTTTCTCTGTTGGAGGGTACGGAGTAACAATGATAGCTTGTTGGAGCGATAGAGGTGAATGGGTCCCGAGGGATGTGAACCTTCTTCGGACTACAGTATCTGTATGTAGTTTGGGGACGCAGCACAATGCTGTAGCACTATCCTCGTCCTTCTCCCAGTTCCTGTACTGTCTTTGTTACTACCTCGTGTTGCAGGAGCAGGCTCCGTATGGTGCTGACCATACACATCATACACTGTTGGTGGAGCTACGACAACTTGTTCCCATTTCCACCAAATGATCAAAACACTGTCCTGTCGCACTGACTCCAGCAGTTGCAAGAGGCATGGGGACTATCTGAAATTTTACTGTAGCAGATAGGTTCTAAAGAGGTGACTCGTTTCAAGGTATGAGAGTGCCAGAAATATGAGTCACTAGTGGCTGTAATCATTAAAGAGCTTCTCCATAGGATCCAAGGCAGGTATGTGATTGACTGGAAAGAGTTGATCGCAAATCCCAGACAGCGTTTCTAGCGGATAGCGTAACACTAGAGATCTGAAAAGCCCGTGTATATTTCTTACGACCTCAATCAGCACACCATCTACTGTTTGTGATCCTTCTCAATCAACCTCCCCCTATAACCTATTCGATATATTGCAGAACCCCTGACATGGCATCGAGACAGAATGCATTACAAATATTGGAGAAGTATCTAGCGGGGGCATGAGGGAGTTGCAAACACCGGTTTCATACCACGTTCCTTACCCAAATCACTTTCTAAATTCGGTAATTTTATGACGAGGTTGCAACGTAGGCGACGTGTAACCGCACTGTTAGCCTGATAATATACACTCCGGCAATCACCATCTATATTCAGTATCACGGTATTTGTCTGGAAAAACCACTTCATTCATAAATAATGCCGTACCACCGTTTATAAAGCTAGTATAGTTTTTAATGTGGATACTTGTCTGCACCTGTAGAACCAAGATTGCTTGTGACAGTAATATGGTCGTGTTTTTTAACATCAACGTCTCTGTTTCTAAGACAAAGTGGTTGCACTCGCAACAAAAACTTATGAGACATGTCCAGCCATCCCTGATTTTCTCTCAATATTATTTCGTATCACCAGCGCTCATTTATTGGCAAAGTATTATACTTAGCAGTAGAAGGTGCGTGATAGGTTCGCCATGAGCATCAGGCATATAAAGTATGCATGTGTGTTCTGACATGTGCAAAGGAAATGACTATGTCCGGTCATAAGGAAGGTATGGATTTGACTTCAAATACTGTGATACCAAAGGGAAAAATATGTCAAGTCATACGAATGGCACGGTATTTCTATTTCCTGGGCCACAGCCATCAACAGGGTGTATTTCTGATATTTCCCTCATTGTCGAATGTCGTCCAATTGAGAATTTTACTGCTGCAGCAAGGTTCATGAAAGGTGACTCGTTTTAACATATGAGAGTGCCAGAAATATGATTGAGTAGAGGTTGTATTCATTAAAGAAATTGTCAATAGGATCCAATGCAGTTATGTGCTTGAATGGACAGATTCGATTCCAAATCATGGACAACATTTCTAGCAGACAGCGTAACACTAGAGACCCGAGAAGCTAGTGTAAATTTTCTTACGACATGATCTACTATTACTGTTTGTGTTACTTCTTAATCAGCCATCGCCTATAACTCAGTGGATATATCGTGGAACCTCTGATATGGTCTCAAGACAGAATGCGCTACAAGTACTACAGAATTATCTAGCTGGGGCCGTGTGATGAAGTTGCAAATTCCGCTTACATACTACGTTCCTTAGCCGAATCACTTTCAAAATGCGATAATTTTATCACGAGGTTGCACCATGGGCTACGTGTTTGTCTGATAATACACATTCCTATGATCACCGTCGCGGTACTTGTGCAGAAAAAATCCACCTCATTCAGAGGTAATGTCGTACCTCGATTTGTAAAGCGGTTATAACTTTTAACACGGATCCTTGTGTGCACCTGTAGAACCAAGATCGCATGTGACAGTAACATGCAGTAGTTGTTGGGATTGGTTTTTTTTAACATCTGGCCGATTACGTCTCTCTTTCTAAGACAGCAGTAGCACTCGCAGGAAAAACCTAAGAGACATGTCCAGCCATCATCGATTTTCAGTCAGTATTATTTCATATCATAGGCAATCAGCTGCTGACGAAGTATTATGCTTAGGAGTAGGGGATTCATGATATGTTCGCATCTGAGCATCAGGTCTATAAAGTATGTGTTTGTGGAAAGGAAATGACTATGTTCAGTCATAATGAGGATACGGATTTGACTTGGAGTACTGTGATAGCAAAGGGAAGGGTATGTCAAGTCATAAGAAAGGTACAGATATTTCTATTTCCAGAGCCACAGCCTTCAGCAGGGAGTATTTCCGATACTTCGCTCATTGTCAAATGCCACTCAATTGAGACTGCGACCATAACATTTAATTGTAAGTATAATGATAAGACATATATGTTACCAGTTTTCTGGAATGATTCCGTGTATGCACGGCCTGTGGTGGGAATGATTCACGTTTCCCGTTAACGGCAGCAGCCATCCGAATGCAGAGCCCTGTTGGAGTCTAGGAATGTATCTGAGTTAACTTTGCCATCGACTAGACCGAATAGCGACCCAGTACTTAATATGTGTAGGGTGGCTTTCGTGATCATATGGAAATTTGGGAAGATTGTGTATGGAGGCGTGTTTGCGCTGGACTGTTATTCCCTCCCACGTAAATTGTTCGGTCGACTGCTTCTGCACATTTTGCGCCTTTATTTAGTTGAGAGAAGATTGATTGTGGTGTGTGCATCTAGCATGTGGAAGACACGTTCGCCTGTTCTCTAGACATGGGAAAGACCTTAGTTGGCTTGGAAATTATAGGGATGATTTGGAATCTGTTACATCACCAACGTCGGTATTCGAGAAAGAAAATATCAGTTTCCTCTATCTGTTTCTAGTTACTCAGTGGTCTACAGCCTGCTGCACCTCGCTAAAGATTGGGGTTTGCAGAGAAATAATTTACAGTCTGTATCTTGGGAATTATGTTGCACTAGCGATCGGTAGGATGCTGCCTAGTGCTTGATATCGAGAAGTACCACGAAAATGGTATAATATTATGGCAAACCATGCAGAAATACGTGTGTTCTTGTAATCCTGAGTCTGGAGATGTGCGTAGAAAAGCGAGCAAGCAAGGAAGCAGGTTCAGAGCAGAAACAGTAACGTGTTTGTGCTGAGGGGAAACGATCCCAAATTTGTAGAACAGTTCTGAGAGCGACTTCGGTCCGCTGAGGATGCTATGATGTACAAGAGATGATTTTGTATGGCAGAGGATGTGAATTGTATGTTTACTACATCGACATGATACACAGTGATATATTGCTGGGTTGGAGATCGGTTTCTCGCTCTAATATTCAAGCTCCTATCCTCAGTGGGAGAACAGTGTATTTGAGTAAGAGTCATTCCATATTTGACGATATGTATGGCACTTTGCAAGGTTTAGTTGTCGTTGAAATATGGTGGTCAGTGTAAAATAGTTTTTGCCGCTGAATGTCATGTCTGTAGAAAGAAAGAAAAGACTGATAGTGCTTCCCTAGGATTGAGGAGCATTGTGACATATAGCCGGTGTGAGTGTACCCATACCATAATTTTTTGTTTTAGTTTTAACTGTAAATTTGTTGTTACATATTAACATTTGTGTTGTTTGCAACATTATGTAGAAGTTGCATTTATAACTTAATTGACGAAAAGTGGGTGTAAGCATTAGTTAACATACCTTGTGTGATGTTATTGTCCATTTATTTTGGTAGCTATTGTGCTACACAATATACAACTTGTCTTCTGCAAACAGCAAAACGTAATTTATTTTTCTGTTTGTTATGCATTTACGAACGGAAATAAGACGGTATCGCGTTTTCTGTCTGTAACTTACAGTTTTGAAGTTGTGGTGTGTTGGCAAAGTAAAACTGACCTTCACATCCTAAAAACTAGCAGCAGCCTATACCAAAAATTAACTATAGAAGAAAACTATCACATCTAAAAATCAATAGCCCAAGGAAAGAATGTACTCAATGAATGCACATTACTGTGCAACAAAACCCTCTTCGCCACAATAGAAGAACTATACAAATAACACCCACACCACACACCAAAACTACTCACGAAAAAAAAATCTCTCTCTCTCTCTCTCTCTCTCTCTCTCTCTCTCTCTTTCCATCTCTCTCTCTCTCTCTCTCTCTCTCTCTCTCTCTCTCTCTCTCTCTCTCTCTGCCCCTGTACTCAACACACACATCATACACATGCAAACCCACACAAACCACACACCACTGACGCCAAAAATAATTCAAACTCGCGCGCCTCACCCAGCAAAAGACGCTACGAAACAAATGAACGCCACACAGCCACAACAACACGTAATGGCAGCGAAAACTCCGCCTATGTTTTGTGTAATCGAAAAAAGTGCATTGACAAGCGAACATAGGCAAAGAAGTAAGGCTATTTACTTCAACTACAACACAGGAGAACGCACCACAACTTCAAAACTGTAAGTTACAGACAGAAAACGTGATACAGTCTTATTTCCGTTCGTAAATGCATAACAAACAGAAAAAAAATACGTTTTACTGTTTGCAGATGACAAGTTGTATATTGTGTAGCAGAATAGCTACCAAAATAAATGGATAATAACATCACATAAGGTATGTTAACTAATGCTTGCACCCACTTTTCGCCAATTAAGTTATAAATGCAACTTCTACAAAATGTTGTAAACAACACAAATGTTAATATGTAATAACAAATTAACAGTTAAAAATAAAAAAATGGAACCCACTGACGATAGCAAAAAAAGTGCTGAAACATGTATGGGTGAAACAAAAGATAAAAGGTGTCTTGCATAAGGCGGAACTTCTCATCCCATTTTCTTAGCAAGCACGGAGACAACAAGAAGAACTACACCACAAGATGTAAAGTTACTGTGGCTTATGTTGTGTAAAATGTGTATATATTGCATTGTAAAGTTACTATCGTTTATGTTGTGGTGTGAGTAGAGAGGATGACTTTCTGTCCTATCGTGAGGGAAGTATAGATTCAGCACATCGATTACTGCGAGGGTATGAGAGAGGTTCCTTACATGGAAAATTATGTGCACTATAGATACTGAGATTTGTTCCAGAAGCACAGTCGTCAATAGGAGACATTACCTGTTCATTGCTTGGTGTCAGACTGTAGCAGCAATCGCAATATTTACTTTCAGTTACACCTTTTAATATCTTCCTGGCTTTCAATATTCTTGTGAGTCTCATATGTATTTGACATATGTAATGCACTTCGTGGGGTTTAGTTGTCGGTGCAATATAGCGATCAGTGTAAAATAGTTGTTTGTCATTGAAAGTCACATCTGCAGAAAGAAAGAAAAGGCGGACATTGCTTCCACACCAGCTGCATCAGTAATTCGATAAGAGCCAATCATAATGCTCGATTCATCCTTTGTGTTGGGATATAGGAGTCTCTAAATGGTGGTGAGAACGTTTGCGTATATTGAAAGCATGAAGGGTATCACGTTAGGACGTCTGGGAAGAGTGTATTCGTCGTTATTCTTCGCTATCTTCGTCGACTGGTTCTGTTAGGGAAAGAATTTCCGTGCATACAAGCTGAGACATCACGAAAACTCCTGCAAAAGTGCAAGTTAAGTATTTCTGGGGCACTATGCAATATACTAGAGTTCAACTTTTAGATAGCCATGTGGCTTCAGTACAACATTGAGAATGTTGTTAGATGCACTTGTGATGGTATGTAGCTATGTGCAGCGATGCATCAGCCACACGTCACGCATCGACCATTACAATCGCTAGGGAGAAAGCAGCTTGTGCTATTCCGGAACGGATTTCTGCAGTGTCGGTCAGCAATAAGCTCTTTGCTGGACCGCAGATAGAGTGAGGGTTCATGCCAGCAGCGGTGAACATGCGCGTGCAGCCCACCTTGGAGCGTCTGCGCTTTGTATATAGGTCTTTGCTCCCGTTCGGTGGCGTCTTCAACAGTGCCTAGGTGAACATGTATTCCAAGAGGAATTTCTCAGGTGTTGGGTATGAAAGGGATACCCCCACCTCACGCATGTGGGACCCGAACAGGCGCCTGTGTATGTGGTTTGACAGCTGATGGCACTGCCCCTTCGCAGGGTTGTTGGTGCATCCCGACTTCTGGGAGTGTGTGCGGTCCAATGGACAGAGGGTGGTAGGCAGTGTCGGTATGTGTCTGTTACATTATTTTGAAAGTGGGTCTGTAGGCTGTGCTGTGCGCTTTTTGGACAGTTTACAAGTACTGAGTGTGTCTACACATCACTGTGCTGCATTATTTAGGAGCAGTTTGCAGGTCTGTACTGAAATTATTTCGTCAAGTTAGGAGTTGTTTGCGTGCCTGCAGAGCGTTATTTAGGAGTAGTTTAAGGTCTGCAAACTGTGTATTGTGACCCAAAGCATGTGTTTTGTATCAGTGTGATAAATATACTCCATCCCTAAATAAATTGTTCCAAAATAAATAAAGTACACTCCTTCCTGGTCAATCTGTGAGACATCAAAACTAGATCGAGCTAGCGACCATACGTCTAAATTTTGAAAATATTGTAAACATAGAGCGAAAAATATGCATCGTCACTAGTTTTTAGTTAAAGTATGCAATAACCAGTAAAGAGGAGTCGAATATGCAAATGGATATGCAAGATGCAAATGCATATAATCCAGTCGTGTATCGTGTCCGGTGTGTCGTGAGCGAATGCACTCTGGAATACGCAACTGACCAGGTCCACGCCGCACACGTGTGCGTCCATCACCCGCACACAGACAAAAATTATTCGCTTTAGTGACGACAATACAGCGCCGCTCTGCTCTCCAGTCAACTATTTTACGACACTCAGCATGCACACTCCCTGGTACAACTGAATACCGTACATTAAGGTGTTGCATTTTTCCCGGTAGGGTGTATTAGAATTACTACAGTATAGAGTACAACTTCATCTATTTGCCAGCCACTACATCTATGTTATTCATTTTTTACAAAGTGTAGACACAATTACATCAGCTTCTAAGCAGACTGGGGCCTCATTTAGTTTGGCCACCCTGTACCTCCAACGGACTTTGTTCGCCACTGCCCCTCACGTAAGCAACAGAAAACTAACCGGTATTAAACGTAGCTTGTAATTTCTAGAAGCTTTTGCCATTTCAGAGACTCTCATTTTGATGCTACCATTCTTGATTCTCAGAATGTTAGCTGTAAACTTTGTCAAGTGATATATGTAGAAATATAAATGCTTTTACCAAAATGCATTTTAAGGGTTTGATCTCCTGTTCTTTGGATCTGCACCTGCCTGATTCGTCGAGATAGCATAGTGGTGAAACTCTAATGACGGGGAGTGGGTGGGATAGCGTTCAAAACCCTGCACAGCCGTCGAGATTTAGGTTTACCGTGGTTTGCTTTTCCTACGAAAACGCCAGAGGCGATTTCTATCCGTAACCCAGTCCTATCCGACCTTGCTCGCCGCCTAACGACCTGGTCGATGACAGGAGGTTAACCCCCTAATCATTCACTGAAAGGTTTTACGTCCAGGTGAAGGTTGATGCGGAGAACTTGTTAGAGCAAATGGTACCGGTATTCCAAACAGAAGAGGTTTTGCCAGAACCTTGTTTCATCTGTAACTTTACTAGAGCAGAAATAAGATCTTACATTGACTGATAAGTCTTACAAACTATTTATAAACTCCAGCATTCATGAAACTGTTTTGTCACATCCAGAATACGTCTTGTAATCGCTCATAGTAGGATCGCCCTAGCACGTTTTCCATTATTTACGAATATCGTTCGCATTATTTGTACATTTCCTTCTGTTTCAGCATCGGCCAAACGAGGGATTACTACAGAGCTGTAATGAGACAGATAAACGGGTGAGTATCTTTATATGTCGTGTCTCTGATATTTCGCATAAACAGCTTTATAGACTGCGCGATATTGGCCATCACTTAACGATGTATAAAAAAAAGTTTTCACCGTAGTACGCTGTCGAGAACATCAGGATAGCAGAAGGAGTTAACATCATTAAATTGTCGTTCTTATCTTTTAGCGCAACTCTGAAAAAGAGTGAGCAACGGAAACGTCAAAAGATTTTGGAACCGATATATGAAGGAATCACGACAATGTTCTCATAAAGTGTTATTTTTACAGTGAAGGAACGGGAGTGAAAGGGGACCCCGAGAACTTGTTAGAGGCCAGGAAGGACGCGGAAGTTAGCAGTAGATTAATAAGAATTTTCTTTACTTTCTTTTACTTTCGACTGCAACCTTTGCTACAAAAAGCCAATAAAATTAATTTAAAAAAATTCTTTTACTTGCAAGGAGTGGTTCACAGCGGTAGGATCGATGTTATCCTTACTAATATGTAAATGCGAAAGTTCGTTTGTCTGTTACCTTTTTACGACAAGACCGATGAAGCAGTTTCGTTGTAATTTGGTATCGAGGTAGCTTGAACGTCGAGGAAGAACACAAGCTAATAAAAATTCGTAAAAATATCGATCCCTAATAGGGTGAAGTAATGAATGGAACATTTTTTACATCAGTGAACATAAACCGTGTTTAAAAAGTATTAAATTTGCGTCATAACGTATACGTCGTATAATGTACAGCTACTTCAATAGCACAGTGTGTAGATACGCACCCCTGCCCATGCTCCTCCACATGCACGGATCGAAAGAGTACGTGAGTGTGCCACCACGTCATGCATTTTCGCAGTTTAGGGGGGGGGGGGGGGGAGGGGGCGGTGAATGCACACCGCGAGACGTGCTTACCCGAACAGGCAGACACGTGACAGCAGCTGAAGTTATTGCACATGCAATACCTCACTTACTCGCCATCACTCATCACAGCAGAAGTACCGATACGCGACCACAGATGCAGGTAACAGCTACAGTCCGATTAAAATTACTCGATAGTTCACACTTCAGGCATTGGAGCTGCTTTGCTTAATATCAGAGCGCTCGACGTCATTACTGAATCGTTAGCCATTGCCAAACTGCTACAACGGCCTGTCATTTCACTAGCAATTCCTTATCCGGCATTTTTTCTTGATGTGTTTGGATTCTGAATGGTCTGGCACGTTTATTTGCTACACACACTCCACTCATATATATATATATATATATATATATATATATATATATATATATACTCCTGGAAATTGAAATAAGAACACCGTGAATTCATTGTCCCAGGAAGGGGAAACTTTATTGGCACATTCCTGGGGTCAGATACATCACATGATCACACTGACAGAACCACAGGCACATAGACACAGGCAACAGAGCATGCACAATGTCGGCACTAGTACAGTGTATATCCACCTTTCGCAGCAATGCAGGCTGCTATTCTCCCATGGAGACGATCGTAGAGATGCTGGATGTAGTCCTGTGGAACGGCTTGCCATGCCATTTCCACCTGGCGCCTCAGTTGGACCAGCGTTCGTGCTGGACGTGCAGACCGCGTGAGACGACGCTTCATCCAGTCCCAAACATGCTCAATGGGGGACAGATCCGGAGATCTTGCTGGCCAGGGTAGTTGACTTACACCTTCTAGAGCACGTTGGGTGGCACGGGATACATGCGGACGTGCATTGTCCTGTTGGAACAGCAAGTTCCCTTGCCGGTCTAGGAATGGTAGAACGATGGGTTCGATGACGGTTTGGATGTACCGTGCACTATTCAGTGTCCGCTCGACGATCACCAGTGGTGTACGGCCAGTGTAGGAGATCGCTCCCCACACCATGATGCCGGGTGTTGGCCCTGTGTGCCTCGGTCGTATGCAGTCCTGATTGTGGCGCTCACCTGCACGGCGCCAAACACGCATACGACCATCATTGGCACCAAGGCAGAAGCGACTCTCATCGCTGAAGACGACACGTCTCCATTCGTCCCTCCATTCACGCCTGTCGCGACACCACTGGAGGCGGGCTGCACGATGTTGGGGCGTGAGCGGAAGACGGCCTAACGGTGTGCGGGACCGTAGCCCAGCTTCATGGAGACGGTTGCGAATGGTCCTCGCCGATACCCCAGGAGCAACAGTGTCCCTAATTTGCTGGGAAGTGGCGGTGCGGTCCCCTACGGCACTGCGTAGGATCCTACGGTCTTGGCGTGCATCCGTGCGTCGCTGCGGTCCGGTCCCAGGTCGACGGGCACGTGCACCTTCCGCCGACCACTGGCGACAACATCGATGTACTGTGGAGACCTCACGCCCCACGTGTTGAGCAATTCGGCTGTACGTCCACCCGGCCTCCTGCATGCCCACTATACGCCCTCGCTCAAAGTCCGTCAACTGCACATACGGTTCAAGTCCACGCTGTCGCGGCATGCTACCAGTGTTAAAGACTGCGATGGAGCTCCGTATGCCACGGCAAACTGGCTGACACTGACGGCGGCGGTGCACAAATGCTGCGCAGCTAGCGCCATTCGACGGCCAACACCGCAGTTCCTGGTGTGTCCGCTGTGCCGTGCATGTGATCATTGCTTGTACAGCCCTCTCGCAGTGTCCGGAGCAAGTATGGTGGGTCTGACACACCGGTGTCAATGTGTTCTTTTTTCCATTTCCAGGAGTATATATATATATATATATATATATATATATATATATATATATATATATATATATATATATATATATAATACACAAAAACAAGAATGCTGAAGATTAGATGGGTAGATCACATAACTAATGAGGAGGCAATTAATAGGATTGGGGAGAAGAGAAGTTTGTGGCACAACTTGACCAGAAGAAGGGATCGGTTGGTAGGACATGTTCTGAGGCATCAAGGGATCACCAATTTAGTATTGGAGGGCAGCGTGGAGGGTAAAAATCGTAGAGGGAGGCCAAGAGATGAACACTAAGCAGATTCAGAAGGATGTAGGTTGCAGTAGGTACTGGGAGATGAAGAACCTTGCACAGGATAGAGTAGCATGGAGAGCTGCATCAAACCAGTCTCAGGACTGAAGACCACAACAACAACAACACAAAAACAAACAAAATGATGCTAATGAAATACACACACATCATGGAAAGCACTAACCAAACACTGCTGCATACAACTACTCAAGACATGATTCAGCACCTCATACACAGTTATCATATCACAGAAATTGGCTTACACTAGATAAACTTCACACGACATTGCGTGAAGCCGAATTTTTTGCAGCTGCAATTCATCATTTGACTGGTTTACCATATTCATCAATATAGCACCCGCACGCAAATGCCGTAGCACCGTTGTTAGTGGTTCAAATGGTTCAAATGGCTCTGAGCACTATGGGACTTAACATCTGTGGTCATCAGTCCCCTAGAACTTAGAACTACTTAAACCTAACTAACCTAAGGACATCACACACATCCATGCCCGAGGCAGGATTCGAACCTGCGACCGTAGCAGTCGCGCAGTTCCGGACTGAGCGCCTAGAACCGCTAGACCACCGCGGCCGGCCGTTGTTAGTAAATGACATGATGTCTACAGGGTCGTTGGTGTGATCTCGTCGAATATACCGATTTTTTTTTTAATTTCTTAATCTAACAAAAAGAGTATTATTATTATTTTTATTCTATTAATTGGTTTATATGCATTTTTTATTTTTCATATCTAATTCTTTGTCGTGTCATTTTCATCGTCGTATTGACCCTTTTATTTGCCCTTATTTTTCTTCCTATCATTCTTTTTTGTTTGGAATCTGCCTATAATCTTCAACGAGGAGTGCCCATCGGTTGGTAACACGGCAGCTGGTATAGCCAGTGAGAGGATAGTTTCGGGTAACCAATGATAGCGAGAAACTAAAGTTCGCTTTTAGCGCTGAAACTGAACTTTCTGTCTTGCATTTTCTCTTAAAGGTTAGCTTTAATTGCCATGAACGGAGCTATCTTGTTGTCCGCCATTTTCTCGGATACATTGCACATCACGAGGTTGTCGTTAAGTTAGGACATGAATTTAATTTCAGGGCTGCAAAACTCGTCGTCTGTCGCAGTTCACACATTGGGCACTAAAAATCAGCAGTCGACAGAGTAACTCGCAGTGGGCACTTCCAACATTGCTTCCCGTTACACATTAACAGTATTTATGCAGTGACCCGCCGTGTTTGTGTGTCACCTACAACCGAACGGTGGCCGGCAGCCGATGTCGCAACACTATAGTGCAAATGACAGACGTCAACCATTAAGTAACTCTAGTCGGACTATAGTCATCTATACGGTGATGTAGGTTAAGGTCCCAAATATCACACCTTGCAGCAATCCACCATGGTGGGCCAGCAGTTGCGAGTAAACGACGGAAAGCAAATTTGAAATTTCGCATGTTGCTCTACAGCTTTGGATAAGGAGCAGTGTAACAGACTGATTGTGCAGCGTAATGGTTAACGTACAGGACGTATAGGCCAACGGTTGTTCGAGCCGTGACAAATGTTTTGAAAATTTTTGTTTTATATATTTATCGAAGTGAGTTTGGTCATTATTTTCATTCCATTAATTGGGTTAAATGTAATTTTCTTTATTTCTACTGCTTTGTCAGTTCATTTTAAACATCGTAGTTTCATTTCCTCTCGTTTCTCTTCCTGCCATACTTTCTCCTTTTTGACTCGCTGTTAATGTTATTTTAATTATTTTTGTATACTAACTTCTATTTATTTCTTTCCGTTTTATCACTCTGTATTTTTGTCCGTGTTACTGCATTCATTCTGTTCCTCATTTTTCTTGAGTTTCGTTTTATTTATAATCCCGTCTTTCTTTTAAATCCTCATCTGCGTTACTTTATCTATAGTGCAATAAGAATATATGTTTTAAATGTTTGTTTGACGATTACCATACAAAAAATGTACTTCCTGTTACGAAAATACAATTCTGAGCCATTGCACAGTCAATATAAATAGATTATTACGTCTTTTGTTCTTTGTCGGTCGGTGTGGCCGTGCGGTTAAAAGCGCTTCAGTCTGGAACCGCGTGACCGCTACGGTCGTAGGTTCGAATCCTGCCTCGGGCATGGATGTGTGTGATGTCCTTAGGTTAGTTAGGTTTAAGTAGTTCTAAGTTCTAGGGGACTGATGACCACAGAGGTAAAGTCCCATAGTGCTCAGAGTCATTTGAACAAAGTTTTTTGTTCTTTAACCGGCGAATCGGTAGTTTCAAAAATGTTATGATAGATAAATAAAATGAATTGCATTCACATGCACAAATATTCCAAGTGGCAAAAGAATGGTAGGAAAAAAATGTGAGCAACTGGAAAAATTGATATAGCGATACAGCGATCTGACAAAGGAATTGGAAAAAAATACATTTAATCCAATTAACTGAATAAAAATAATAATCAGTTCGATAAAGATTCAAGAATAAACAGATTCTACCCCAGAACTTTCTGCTTGTGAGGCTGTGTGCTGTTACGCTGGGCAATCAGTCTGTTAAATATTCCTCATTCGAAGCTATAGAACACCACCAGAAATTGCGATATATTTTTCCGTCCATCGCTAACAAGCTAGGGCCCACCAGCCCAGGGTGAATCTCCGTATAGATGATTTCAAAAAGTCGAACCCACCGCTAGGGACTTCTCCTTGGTACGTTAATCTTGTTTCCAGTACGGGGTCCACTGCAGCCCGCATTTGGGAAACTAATTTTATTTAAGTTTGCGGCCGGATGTCGTTGCTGCCGCCGTATCTGTGTTTCAGTAGGCTTATTTAGTTAAGCATGCTGTAGAAGAAGGATTGAGAAATACTGATATTTTTTTAATAAAGAAAAGATTCACTTAGCTGTCAAAACTAGATGAAAATTCGAAGTCGAATGGTCAGTGATAAAATGAAAACGGGGTTTTTGACATTCTCACCCACGAGAGAATTAACATCTGGTTTAAAACTGGTTAACTGGTAGCGTGAAAGCACTATCTATATTCAGTCTATTTCTGTATTTATTTTTCAAAAAAGGTAAAATTGAGAAGAAGGATCGTTCTCAAAGATAGTTTGTCGAAAAACCCGTCAAATGCCTCAGTGGACAGTAGTTCCAGCAATATCTCTACCTGGAGTGAGGGAAGTGAAGTAGTGGCTAATGCCCTCAATTAGCATTCGAAAGACCCGGGTTCAATTCTCGGGTCGACCATCCAGGTATCGGTTTTCTGCTGTCACCCAAATCACTAAATGTAAATGCTGGGGTCGTTGCTTAAAAGGGCTATGGCCGCTTCCTTCCCTCCCGTTCTAAGAAATCCGAGCATAGCTCCGCCTCTTAATCTTAGCCGTAGACGGGACGTAAAACACCAACAGTCTTTCCTTCTCTATTCTTGCGTCAGGACATTAAATGAGCAGAATCCAACCGAGTCGTTGTTGTGAATAGCCGTGTCCGAGAAAGGACCAGCTCGACAAATTACGATCGAATTGTGTGTGGCGCCTTATGTGTTTCCGCTATGAGCTACCAGTCTGTGAGGGGTGTACACTTGCAGCCGCCTGGTACAAGCTAATTTTCAACTTCTGGCAGACCGCCTTAGCAGCTTCTTTTGTACTATTCGTTCTGTGTGTTACACTCGCTGACCTTGACGAGCGACAAGTGAAACCCTTGAAGCTTCGGATACCTTTGAGCTCGTCGTGGACTCTCGACCAGCACTAACGGCTCATCACCACGCTGCCCACGGCCCGCAAATCGACCGTGGCCTGTACATTGGGAACCGCTGATGTATTTCCTGTGAATTCCGTACGATGTCGACCGAAGATGAAATATAGTTTCTTGTAAAAAAAATGCTAAACGCTCTCGACCGATGATAGTTCGCGAACCACTTCCAAGCAAATGATGGCTTGTGTTGCGACCATTACTTAAGAAAAGCGACGAATATTTATGCTGCATGTTATAAACAATTTGTTTGCCCGAAATCATCGATGAAATTGAGAGATACAACCGAAAACGGAGCATCAGTCTTCGTCATGACAATACCAGCTGTCTCACAGCATTTCGAACAATTTATTTGACAGAGATAAACATGGGATCAATATCTCACTGTCAGTACTGACCTGATTCACCACCAAACGACCGCTTTCAGTTCCCTTACGTCCATCAAGAATCCGTGGACAACGATTTTATTCCTAAACCATGTTTTTGAGGTACTAACTTTAGAGATGAAGACATGTCCGGAACTGGTTTGAAAGCATGCAGTAATGTAACACTTTGAAAGACGAGTAGCTTGTGAAAGAGTGAAACGATTTGTGCCAAATTACGTTTTCCTTTGGATCACTTTTTGTAAAAACTAAAAGGGCGGCCCTCGGACGGAAAGATCCATTTACTCTTATCTCACATCCACATTTCTGAGACACGAACTCTACGGATCATCTTTCTCTATTTGGGCGTTCTGGTTGTAGACTGCAAAGCCGTTATAAAATGTTACACACACATTACACACTGTCAGTGCCATTCGCCTATGGTCTTAACCTCAGAGAGTTCCTTTTCCAGTGCAGTGTTCTGAAACATGTTCCGGAGCTCGCAATTGACTTTTATGAGTATACAAAAATAGCGTATCCTGATAGGATAGTCATTCATCTGAGAAATGAAGTAACTGTTGTGCGAGGTTGCATAGCGGTTAAGAGAATGTAGTTGTATTCGACAGGAAAGAGGTTCAAGTACACTTTGAGCCTTCCCGATACAGTTTTGCTACAGTACCCCTAAATCACTTCATTGCATTGTCTGTGGGAACCGCTTGCAGACTGTGCATTTAATCTGAGGATGACAGCTGCTGGTGGAAACCAATCACAGCATTGTCACATGCTCATGTGATTGTGCCGTAAAAAATATAAACAATAAAAGAAGTAAGTCAGTCACAATAGTCTTCAAGGCAGTATGTAACTTTTTTCAAAATTACTCTTGTTTACCATGTTGCTACTTTTACGTGAAAGGAAAGATTGAATATTGCTAATGGAAGTGAGACATGAATTACTCATATTACAACATAAATAAAAAATGCATTCTTGTTTTAGATTTTTTTTCGTAACATTTCATCAACTGCTACATACCCTTTCCATTGCTGATAGGTAATGCAAGAATTTTCACAATGCTGTTGAAAGAAACATGGCTGTAGAGAATACCTGTAGTTGTAGGCAGGGGCACGTGCATGCTACCATGGGTGTCTGCCAATATTTATCAAAGAGCACTGTTTCTTCATGCCCTTTCGACAATTTACTTTTTATTCAAGTGAACATTTTTTATTAAATTGACGGTGTTGTCACGAGTAGTCCTCTCTCCCGTCTGGTAACAAACTTTTTTGTGGAAGGCTTTCAGGAGAGGGCAGAACTTAAACCAAAAGTCTTCTGGCGATACGAGAATACCAAATTTATGATGGAATTGGAGAAGGGCGGCTGTCTGCCATTTCTGGACATCTTGGTCAGACGGAAACTGGATGGATCACTGGGGCACTCCATATACCGTAAGGTCACACTTACCAACCTGTATTTGCAGGCGTCTAGCTGCCACCACCCATCACAAACCTTGGGCCTCATTGGAACGTTGCTGCACTGGGCACATGTTGTGTCTGATGGAGAAAGCCTTGCAAAGGAGTTGGAACACCCACAATCACTGTTCAAAGATAACGGATACTCATCACATCAGATCAGCACAGCCTTAAGGAAGAAGAAACGTGACCACCCACAAGAGCTAGAGGAGAAGGAGCGGTTGAAGTCAAGGGCGTTCCTCTCGCGCATCGGCAGTGTTTCGAAAAAATTAGGCAGAATATTAAGGAAACATCATGTCATAGTAATCTTTCACCCACCTACAAAGACTTGTCCTCTTCTTGGTTCGGCAAATTACAATCTGGGATTGCGAAAGCTGGAATCTATAGAATACCTTGTCAGAGTGGCAAAACCTGCATTGGTCAGACGATGCACACCGGTCTTGAAAAATGCGTTGAACATGATCGCCGCAGTCGCCTTTTGCAGCTCAATAAGTCAGCCATATCCAAGCATTGCATTTCCTAAGGCCATTCCATGGATTACTCTGCCACGGAAATCTTGGGCTCGACAAGGTCCTTCTCGGATTCAATTATTAACTAATCGGTGAGAATACGTTTACCACGGTATCTTATTAATCGTGATAGCGACTTTCAACTGAATTAGGCGTGGGACCCACTAATTTCATTAATTTCTTCAGAAAGAAAACATTTTGTGACCAATGACACTTCTAGTGACATTTAATTTTATTAATTTTGACATCTGAATTTCATCTCCGCGAGTGCACATTCTGACAGAGAGCGCACAAGTAGTATCACATTACTCATGCGCCTGCGCGCCGTAGATGGAGTAGTACTCGAAGAGAGCGCATAACTCAACAGAGTCAGCGGCTGCCTTTGCACATGCGTCTTCGCGCGTATTTTTGGTATATAGGTAGCAACGTGAACTAGCAACCTTGCGGAAAGCCCGTTACCGCTTCCGCCTCATGAAACTCCTGTCTGGCCAGACATGGGGATTGCATCCTTCCACCATCATCCACACCTACAAATCTCTCATCTGTGCTACCTCCACATCTTTTACACTGTCCGCAAGCTTGACCCCCCCACCCCCTAGTTTCCTCCTTCCTCTCCACCCCCTGCCCGTTGCCGAGCCTCCATCGCTGTATCCCTCCCTCTCTCTACCTCCACACCCTCCATCTCCTTTATCAGGGCAATTTCCAGCACCTCCCCCTCCTGGATGTTGAATTTTGCTGTGATGTCTACCCTTCCTTCCAGCTGCAGCTCGGCCTTGTCCCCCTCCCCCTCCCCAGAGCCCCCTTCTTTCCTCAAACCCCAAAAATCTCCTACTGACGCCTCCTCCTATTGCCCCATCTGCCTCACCTCAGTGTGTAGCAACGTCTTCAAATCCATCCTCTCCTGACAAATTCCTCAACACTGGAACCAACACATCTACTTCCTGTTAATGAATGTGGCTTCTGTCCCAAGTTTTTCTCTGATGACCTGCTTCTGCACCTCACCCACAGCCTATTGCACCAACTCAACTCCCGTTAATACGTTATTTTTCTCCCTCAACCCGGAAAAACCTACGACCATGTATGATATTCCGGTCTCCTTTCCAAACTCTAGACACATGATCTTCCAGTTAACTATGTCTGCCTTATTGCATGCTTCCTGTCAAATCGCCCATCCTTTGTCACTATCAACAGTACCAATTCCCATAACTTCCATCCCACTGCAGGAGTGCCACAGGGTTCTGTCCTCTCTTACCTCCATTATCTTCTCTACACTGCCGATATGCACAAACCACGTCCACCTGTCTACCTCCTTCAGTATGCTGATTACACCACTTTACTTGCCCTCTACCCAACACTCCAGAAATCCAAACGATCGCTCCAAATTCACCTCAGTCAGTCTACCCCTTGGTGTAACGAATCGCTCCTCGAGACCAGCCCTCCAAAGCCCAGCCAATAATTACAGGACAAATCATCTACACCTTCCGCTCCCATGACTTCTCAACTATCCTATACAGCTCACTAACACACTAAAATATCTTGGACTAACCCTCGACCGACAACTAAAGCGAAATCCCTACCTACTAACCATCCAACAGAAAGCTCAGAATAGACTAAAACTACTGACAGGCCGAACTTGAGGATTTCACCCCTCCACTATTCACCACACCTCCAAAACGCTGATTCGACCCATCTCTTGTTATGCAAACGTTGCATGGATTTCCAACTCAGCAAATTTCTATAAATCACTCCAAATTCTCGAATGCCATGCACTCCATCTCGCTTTAGGCACTCATTTAGCTTTTCCCACCTGGATCCTCTACCATCTCATCAAATTTCCCCCCTCCCCCGCCCCCCCCCCCCCACACATCGAAAACCTACATATCGCATATACTGCCTGCAAAAAAGTCTCCAATAACCTCATTGTCTTCCCTCTGATCACCAACTGCGGCATGCTGCTGCACCTTCACCAACACATTCCTCTCTCCTACACTTTCACATTCTCCATATCCTATCTCAATACAACTTCAACCAACTCCCTCTCACAGACAATGAGATCCACCCCGATATTAATCCCTCCTATCAAGTTTTTAACTCTTCCTCAACTATCCCACTTCGCATTAAGGTTCCACTCTCCTTTTCCTTCTGCACCCACCCTTATAACCTTTCGCCCTGTGCTACTAACCTTCCCATACACCATTACTCTGCTCACCCTCTGTCATTCCCAAAGTCTGTATTCCCACTATGTGCTTGACCTCCTACGTATCATCTCCATAGTTTCCCCATCTAACAGACCCCTATCTCTTTAACCCCCCCCCCCCCTCCCCTCAAACCTCTGTGGAACATACTCTCTCAGCCCATAATACTTTTTCACTGACCCCAGACCACCACCATTTGCAACTTCATTGGCACCAAACCAGAATTCACTGGAGGGCAGTTGAAAGACTGTTATGTTTTCTGATGAATGCTGGTTCTGCCTTCGTGCCTGTGATGGCCATGTGTTGATTAGAAAGAGGCCAGTTGAGGACCTGCACCAACCTGTCTGTGTGCTAGACACACTAGACCTACACCTGGAGGAGTGTGATTTCGTATGACAGCAGGAGCACTCTTGTGGTTGGCCCACGCATTCTCACTACTAATTTTGTGATTCGACCTGTTATGCCACCATTCATGAACAGCATTCCAGAGGGTGTTTTCCAAAAGAATAGCACTCGTTCAGTTACCACTGTTGCAGCCCAACATGCTCTACGGAATGTCAGCATGCTGCCTTGACCTCCTCGATCAACTCCAGCGTCATTGACGAACAGCATTAACCGCTCCTGTATTGACCAACCAAGTGCAACTGGCGTGGAACTCCATTCCACTAACTGACGTCTGGCACCTCTACACACTATGCATGCACATTGGCGTGCTTGCAGTCCACATTCTCGCGGTTACACGCTTACAGTGACCTGTGATCCTACAATATTAATCACTAAAATACTTTGACATATTTATTCACGTAAAACCATTATTGTACATTAATTATTTTTTGGTGTTGCGATTTTTTTTTTTTTTTTTTTTTTTGTCAGTGCATAATTCACCGTGAAGAGCAGGGTGCCAGACGTATCCAAGTTATGTGCTGCCCACTGAAGCTACAGTGGGTGTTACCAATTACACTCAGCAGTGTTATATCTGAAGTTTAGTAGCACAAAAGAGAATCGTTTCTTAAAATGTGCGATTTGTTTAGTAACGATTGTGAGCTGTTACATGGTTAATATGTGTGGAATGGGAGCTATTTGCTTTTTTTTTTTTTTTTACATTTTGGTGTCGCACCTTACTCGCCTTGGAGGGAGTCTTTCTGCTCTGCTGACTCAATTATGCTTCTAGGCGCTCTCAGTTCGTGATATATTTTCGGATTTGCTGTCCCTACAATTTCCATGTGCTTGACACATTCTTTCACAGGCTATGTTCATTTATAGTGTATGATGTTTCTAGTCTCTTGTGTAAATTCACTTTTCTTTCCCACCTAGCTAGTCTAAGTATCCATTTTAAATTTGTATTTTAATTTTTTTCTGTATCGTTATTTTAACAACAGACAAATCTGCTCTTCAACCAAAGTATAGAAAACTGTATTTAAATATGGTTAAAGTACATAAAAGATGACAAAAACAGACGATGTTGACGATTTTTATGTAATATCATGTGACAATACAACTGATTTCAAATTTTTTTTGTGTACTGTATTTCAGACCCTTATCCAGGGCGGGCTGGCAGCAGCATAGGCGCTGCTCTTCAGTTGAGAGACATTATGTATATAACAGGAAGACATTTAACACAACATAAAGGAGAAAACATTATGGAACATAGATATAAAAAGGGGAAACATAATGGAAGAGAGGATACAAAAGGGGGTGACTGCAAAAATGGAGATAAAAATCTAAAAAAGTATTTTACACAAAAGAACCACACACTGTAAGGATTAAAACAGC
This sequence comes from Schistocerca serialis cubense, assembly GCF_023864345.2. Classification (NCBI taxonomy): domain Eukaryota; kingdom Metazoa; phylum Arthropoda; class Insecta; order Orthoptera; family Acrididae; genus Schistocerca; species Schistocerca serialis. The sequence goes on from NC_064641.1 coordinate 906,312,334, forward strand.
ACAAGACAAAACACGGGTGGAGCATAAAAGTTGCAGAATGATTAAAACAGCCATGCGATGGGCATAGCACAGAACAATCACCTACGACGAAGAACAAACTGGGAGGATCTGCTAGGGGTACGGACACGAAGGAGAAGGGAAGAACGTGGGGAAGGGGCAGTGCTGGAGAGGGGGAGAGAAGGGGGACATGGTGGTGGGCACACCGAAGGGTGCCGCGGAGGGAAGGATGAGAGAGGAAAACAGCCGAGGTGGGAGTGCAGAGATTCAGGAGGTGGAAGGAGGAAAAACTGCTTTGACGGAAGAAGGGGAGGGGAAAGAGGGGGACCTGGGGAGGGGAGGGAGAACAAGGCCGGGCTACAGTTGGTAGGAGGGGTAGACATCGTGGTTCAAATGGCTCTGAGCACTATGGGACTTAACTTCTGAGGTCATCAGTCCCCTAGAACTTAGAACTACTTAAACCTAACTAACCTAAGGACATCACACACATCCATGCCAGACTCAGGATTCGAACCTGCGACTGTAGCGATCGCGGGGTTCCAGACTGTAGCGCCTAGAATTGCTCAGCCACTCCGGCCGGCTAGACATTGTGGTGAAATTTATCTTCTGGGAGAGGGAGGTGCTGGAAATCATCCTGATGAAGGGCATGTAGGGTGTGGAAGTGGAGAGAGAGGGGATACAGCGATAGAAGTGCGGCAACAGGTGGAAGTGAAGGAGGACACCAGGGGGTGGGGGGAATCAAGCCTGCAGATAGTGTCAAGGATGCGGGTACGTTGGAGGAAAAGGAAGAGGTGGGCGAAGGGGATGAGGTCATACAGGAGCCGTGTGGGGGACGGAAGGTGGATATGGAAGGTAAGACAGAGTGCATGACATTCAAGGATTTGGATGGCCTTACAAAAGAGGAGGAGGCGGGGGCGGAGGGGGGGGGGACAGGATCCAGGCAACACTGGTGTAACAGAGGATAGGACGGATGAGGGAATTGTAGGTTTGGAGTATGGTGGAAGGTTGTAATCCCCATGTCCAGCCGGACAGGAGTTTCAGGAAGCAGAGCGTGTGAAAACACTGCTGATTTTTTTTTTTTTTTTTTTTTATGTCAGTGGCACTGTGCTCAAGTAAATCATTCGTACAGAACATACAGTGAACTACCATTTTTAACTGAATGTGTTACAAAGATTACAAGAGACTGTGTGACGAAAATGGTCAGAACTGGGAACTGGTTGCATCACCACGACTATGCTCCAGCCCACATGGCCCTGATGCTCTGGCAGTTCTTGGCAAAAGACAACATGGTGCTTGTGCTTCATCCAACCTACTCACCCAATCTGGCTCCATCTACCTTTTTTTGTTTCCACTAATGAAGCAAACTCTGATAGGAAAGCGATCTAGTGATGTGGATGATGTCAAAGAAAACACGTTAATGGCTTTGAAATGTATCCTGCCTCAAGAGTCCCAGAAATGCTTTCAGCTGTGGCAAAAGCATTGGGACAACCACATTAATGCATATGGAAAATACTTTTAGTGGGACTAAAGTACTGTGAATGTAGAGTTCAGTAAAAATGCAAAATAACAAAAACTCCAGTTATTTTTGGGTCCCCCATCGTATGTGTTTTTGTAGATCACTTCATTGTCTGTTACAGCTCTCAAAGTTCGTACCAGTACTATGACTTCTCTATTTGATCTCAAGTTTTCTCGGTTGTACCTTTCTCTACGCTTCAAGTGTTTCTCTTGTTAAGAGTGGCCACAATTATCTCTTCTGCTTTATTGCACAGGAGAAACACCATACACCGATGTCTACCGTATTTTCTGTATTTCTACTTCCATTTTCATTTTTCTTGATTTTTTTCTTTTGTCGGTGGGCGACAGTCATGCTTGATAGGATTAACAGGATGTTTATTCTTTTTCCAAATTTTTTCTCTCTTTCTTTTCTAAGATGGAGAGGGCTGCTTAAGATCCAGCCCCATTATAGACATCGCTTTCAAATTTCGCCGAGTTGTTTTGAATGGTCGCTTATGGTTCCGCACTGTAAACCAGAGCAAAAATTGCTGCCGCATTACACTCCAGAAGGGCCAGATCACATTCAGTCACGTTCAGTCCAACGATGTCCTTAGGGAAGTGTCAAATCGTACAAGAGCTATCAGCGGTGTCAACGGTTGTCAAGAACGTTATTCTGTTGCACATCGCACGGCAAACTCTTGTTTTTGACCACCCAATGTTTGTAAATGTTCGCACTAATGGAAAGGATGCTTTCATTGACGTCCTTTATGCCACCTCCTGAGGCTTTTCCGTGTCGATTCTGAGCGGTGATGTGTCTGAATTGTTTTCCTCGGCCACCCATAAGAAAACCACGTGATTTCAACGCAGAGCGTCGTGGTCATAACCTCCACTGCAGGATGTCAAGAGATGGGATGAAATGTAGGTAAGAGGGGCTGTGGCGACGTTCACATCGTATGACATCTCAGTGGATGGCGTTGGGAAGAATTGTGGTGATATCTGATGTCAATGTGACATCATTAAGCCACCTTACGACACACATGAACTTCTGAGCTGTAGCCTTTTTTTCGCGCGTGTCGGCACCTTGTTGTTTGAAGTGTCGTCGAGCCCGAGGTTGACGTCGTAGGGTGCCATGATTTTGCAACATTACGTAGCAAGGCTGAAGGCACCGTAGAACCAAATTTTACACTTCTGCATCACAATGGGGAAAAATCATGGGGTCTCGAGAACGTGACTCTTTAATTCTTTTGCGCAGTGCGTATATATATAACACCTGCTACAAACAAAAATTTGTTCTCGAAAATTGTCTCTGATCAAAGCCGACAATTATAAATAAATTATACAGCACCTCCACGCATTAAGCAATGTCATTTACATGATTTATCAAAGCTGTGCGACACAATCGACGAAAACTATTTTTAAATCTGTTAATGAGTTGACATTTCTCTGTACAAAACTGTGCCAATTGAGATTGCAGCCAGCCCGTGACAGGATCTTCCCCAAGTTATTCGTTGGAGTTAAATCAGTGGGAGCCAATCCGCTTCTTCATGTCCATATTGACCTGGAAATCACTTAGCGTGGTCCGTATGGCGAGCATTCGAAACCGTACCCATTGTCCTGGCGCAACAATTTTTGTGTTTGGTGGGCACAGTGTAACCGAGCATTGTCGTGCAACGACAATACGTGACAGTCTAATTATTCGAACAACAGTTTTCCAAATATCTCACAGCAGTCTGCAGAATTGGTCATGCTGTCACTGACAATAAAACCCACAAACAAGATTCCTTTAGCGTCCCTAAAAACGGTAGCCGTAACATTTCTACTGGACGTGATCTTACTCTACTGACTGCAGCTTTGTCTCTGGTTTAGCATAACAAACATATGTCTTGTCCATGTTCGTGATTCTGTCCAGTAGGCCTTTCTTTCTGCAACAGATAGCAAAGAAAGTCCAGAGAACTCAGCCTTTGAGTTGATAGTTCTCAGAAAGAAGTTTTGGAACCCAAACAACAAAGAATGTACGGTACTGGTACCATATTGTTTGGTCATAGTAACATATAAAACACTGGAATAAATATAAGGAAAGGTGTCCGACAGTTGATATGTTATGATTTTTTTTTTACCGCTAAAAATGCATAGTGAAACAGACTTCACATCAGGCAGGATTTTCAGTGGCAACAGTGATTTTTGACAGCTACTTAGTCAAACGAGAAGCAATGTGGTACCTCAGTTCTGTGAGAATACTGACCTACTGAGTGAATCAGTATAGTGTCCATTCCATACCCCACTCCACTTCCAATGATACTGCAGTTCAAAACGGATGTAATTCTCAGATAGCATTTGTACTAATGTGTATTTGATCAAGGGCTCCCATACAATAATTTGTAAGGGGGGGGGGGGGGGGGGGAGGAGGCTATACTTGGAGGTATGCAGTATTTTTAGTATTTTGGAAGATGAATGGCGACTTGTAAGCAGCCATAAAAAGTTCCAGTTCCGACCCTGTTAAAATCTATGTAATAGTGACTTTTCACTCATTTTCTAGAAGAAAAACCTCTGGCGATGCTACATTTTTTCCTTTCCCTGAGAGCTGGGGTGGTAGGGGGGGGGGCTGCAACCCTCTCCCCCCTTGCTCATGGCCATGGGCACCAGTGTATGTGATTAAGATACAGCTACCTTGCTAGCTATTATATACTAACATTTAAATACTTACAGTTGTAGTCAGAAAACCATGAGACAGCAAGTTGTCTGTGGCCTTATTGTAGGAACTACACAGGAAATTGCCTTCGATAATTCAATGAAACCATGGAAAAGATAAATCAGGATTGCTGGATGGTGATGACTGTATGAAGTTTTAATTTAAGAGTACCAGAGAAGGAAAGTTGCTACTCACCATATAGCGGAGAAGCTGAGTCATGATAGGCACAATAAAAAGATTCACACAATTAAAGCTTTCGGCCATTAAGGCCTCTGTCAGCAGTAGACACACATGCACACACACACACACTCACATAAACACAACTTGCACACACATCTGCATTCTTAGAGAGCTGAGACCAGACTGCGAACAGCATCACCAGTGCATGATGAGACTGGCGACTAGGTGGGGGTGAGAAGGAGGGTGGGGCAGGGAGGGGGAAGGATAGTATGGTGGGAGTGGCGGACAGGGAAGTGTTGCAATTTAGATGGAGGGCAGGAGAGAAGGTGCGGAGAGGGGAGGGGGTAAGTAGCGGAAAGGACAGAAATAAGAGAAATTAAAAGACTGGGTGTGGCGGTGAAATGATGGCTGTGTAGTGCCGGAATGGGAACAGGGAGGGGGCTGGATGGGTGAGGACAGTGACTAACGAAGGTTGAGGCCACGAGGGTTACGGGAACATAGGATGTATTGCAGGTAAAGTTACCATTTGCGCAATTCAGAAAAGCTGGTGTTGGTGGGAAGGTTCCGTATGGCACAGGCTGTGAAGCAGTGTTCAGCAACAGAGTGGTCCACTTGTTTCTTGGCCACACTTTGTCGGTGGCCGTTCATGCGGACAGACAGCTTGTTTGTTGTCATGCCTACATAGAATGCAGAACAGAGGTTGCAGCTTAGCTTGTAAATCACATGACTGGTGTCACAGGTAGCCCTGACTTTAGTGGGATAGGTGACATTAGTGACTGGAGTAGGGGGTGGTAGGAGGATGTATGGGACAGGTCTTGCCTCTAGGTCTATTACAGGGGTATGAGCCATGAGGTAAGAGATTGGGAGCAGGGGTTGTGTAAAGATGGACGAGTATATTGTGTAGGTTCGGTGGATGGCGGAATACCATGGTAGGAGGGGTGGGAAGGATAGTGGGTGGGACATTTCTCATTTCAGGGCAAGTCGAGAGGTAATCTCTGGCGGAGAATGTAATTCAGTTGCTCCAGTCCCAGATGGTACTGAGTTACAAGGGGAATGCTCCTCTGTGGCCAGACTGTGGGATTTTGGGAGGTGGCGGGAGACTGGAAAGATAAGGCACGGGAGATTTGTTTATGTACAAGGATGGGAGGATAATTACGGTCAGTGGAGGCTTCAGTGAGACCCTCGTTATATTTTGAGAGGGACTACTCATCACTGCAGATGTGATGACCACAGGTGGCTAGGCTGTATGGAAGGGACTTCTTGGTATGGAATGGATGTCAGCTGTCGAAGTGGAGGTATTGCTGGTGGTTATTAAGTTTGATATGGATGGAGGTACTGGTGTAGCCATGTCTGAGGTGAAGGTCAGCATCTAGGAAGGTGGCTCGCTGGGTTGAGTAGGACCAGGTGAAGCAAATGGGGGAGAAGTTGTTGAGGTTCTGGAGGAATGTGAATAAGGTGTCTTCACCTTCAATCCGCCTATTGCAACTCAGCATCTCCGCTATATGGTGAGTAGCAACTTTCCTTCTCTGGCATTGTTACATTCCATCCAGGATTTTCCATTGTTTGAAGTTCAAATTTCATACACATAGAGGAGCATTCTGGCTTTTGGAGAAGTCTGGACAGTGAAACAATAATTGTTCACCTTCCTCTTTCCATTTACCTTGATATGGATGATAATGTAGATCAATAAGCCTCTAAATATTGGCTCAGATGCAGCACTGACAACTATTCCTGAGTCGTTAGTTCTCATTAACTGACTCTCCACATTCATGGACAGAGCAGTAGAAAGCCAGGCAGCTGAACTAGTGCCAGTTCTTGTTTGAAAATTTCGGTGGAGCACAGTCAGAGGAAGTGTACAACAAAATGCTTATGATGATGTATTGTTTGTACTACAGTGAGCCTTGTAACTTCCCTCTCTTCCATACTGTACTACTATCCTGTCATTAATTACACTTATCCCCATTGTTGCCTTTCTATCACTCAGATTTCTTTCCTTTATTGAGATGGTTTAATAGGCATATAGTTAATGAAATGTTATGTTTGTTAACACTAAAACATAATTAACATAAAAAGTGCCTTTTAATTGTTCCAAGATAGATTATGCTAAACTTATCATATGCAACAGTCTACAACGTGACATGTGCAACAGTCTGCGAAGTGACATGATTACTCTCTTCACTTGCACTCGGTAACTTTATGTTTCATCATAGTAAACAAATACATTTATTTTCTCTCTAGCCACATCATTAAGTTTTTTCACTTTTCTGTCTCCAACATGAATTCAAGGATACTGTTAACTATCACTATACAATACTCGATGATAATGATGATGTTTGGTTTGCAACACGCTCAACTGTGAGTTCATCAGCACCCATACAAAATCCCAATCTTTTCGCACTCCAATGTTTCACTCAGTCCACTCTAGTCACTATCACTAATGATGATGATGATGAAAGGATGAGGACAACACAAACACCCAGTCCTGGGCAGAGAAAATTCCCAACCCAGCTGGGAATCGAACCCGGGACCCCGTGATCCAGAGGCAGCAACGCTAGCCACTACTCGACGAGCTGCGAACATGATACATGAATATGATATTCTAACTGATGATGACTTCTGCACAGATTAACTGCTTGCAGCTTAAATGCTACAATATAGTAACTGTTGTCATTCGCCTGACAGGCTGACTCTTCTTACATCACCTTAGAGGTTGATATATATTAGCCAAGATGTGAAAGACTGAGAAAACAGATGTATAGAAAGTAAATATACAGGGTGAGTCAGGAGGAAAGGATCGGGGCTTTCCCGGCGTACGTGTTGTTTCCAGGGCTCTCAGGTGTCCAGCCAGCATCTGGCTGGACACCCGAGAGCCCTGGAAACAATTTTTAATATCAGTTTTATACGTTTTTCTTTAATAACACAAAAACCACACACTCCAACAAAAACATGTCTCAGTACACAATTAAACTAAATTACATTTGCTACAAAAAAGGTCCTATTTATTTTTCGTCTAGGACTAACAGTTTGCATGGAGAGATCGCGACAGTATTGAAAATCTGGTGCAATACACATGTCCTGTAGCTCAGGTATTTTTTGTAGCCAGTTTGAGGTATTGTCTGACTTGATAGACCACAAGTGTCCTGTATCAAAATGTGCATCTCAACTTCCTCTATATTACTGTGGTGTATTGTAAACAATGACAATGAATAATACAGAAAATAAATAGAAATGTACATTAAAAGTGTTCTATCTCAGAAACCATTTGGAATAGGGGAATTGTCCACATCCAGTTTTTTGTTCAAAATCAGTAATGCTATCACCTCTCAAAACGTGTACCTTTCCTCCTGACTCACCTTGTATATAAATAATCTCCAGTGGGAGAGAGCAATCTCCGTACAACCTCAACCCTTTTGTCTGTTTGGTGCTTTCCCAGTGAAGACCCAACCAATGGAGTTAAAATATTTTGGTGCCCTCAAGAGGAAATTGGCATCTCATTCTTCACCATCTTCATACTGAAGGCTGCTATCTCCTCATATACCTGATACACACAGTGACTGCTGTTTGTCACAAGTGATGATCCCTAGGGCTTTGAAATGTCAGATGTCAAAGAAAAGCCATCTCCCTCATCATGATAGTGCACTACCTCACATTACAGGGGCAAATGTCAACTTCAGGTAACAGAATGGGATCAGTCATTCTGTTCAAATGACTTGGCACCCATCAGATTTTCTCACTGTCAAAGAAACGATCCAAATACCGAACTTCCCTTTGCATGTAGATACTGTAGCATCCTACATCTGTTTGTTGCATGGCATATCCCAAAACGTGAGAACTGTACTTTGCAGATGTTTGCAAGGAATGGAAAGAAAAATAAACACTTGTCAAGAATATAATGAAAGTGTATGAGACCCATTTGTTGAACAAATTCATTATAACATATTCATATCAAAATTCTTGGTGAAGTCCTGATGAGTATCTGCACCTACTTTATACACCAGTAGGGTGAACTCAGTTGTCCATGTTCAAACTCCACAGTATGGTCACATTTGATCTCTCATGTTGCCTTATGACAGAATTTTCTCCAAACGTTCCACACAAAAGGTGGGATTGGTGTGTCAGTATCACTTCTCATTGCTTGGTGTCTGGATAGAATAGTCTTTAAGAAGGGAGGTATCGTCAAAGAAAATTGTGGAGCTTGTGTGACATATCCTCTTTAATAAAACATACATTTTGTTTTCCAGTGCTGCAGAGTGTGTGATTTAGATTAAATGTGCTTCCTCATGTACATGTGAAAATCTAGTGAATTTTTTTTTTAGAAATTCTTGTTCTAAGTCTCTACAAGTGTATGTAATATGTGAAAAAATATGGGCCTTCTGAATAATGGATGCAAATATAGAGACCACAAAACACTCTTAAGGAGAGGGAATAAAATTCAGTGACCAATGAAGTGTGAAAACTTTCTTGTATTTTACATGTAAAGAAATTACAGTAGACATTAAGTGACAAGAATGGCTAAGCTAATGAGTGACCATACCACACTGACTAATTACATTCATAATTTTGTAGTTTCTGTTGGCAAAGTGTTGGTGCTCATATGGCGAGTGATTGCATAACCATGGGAACCGAAAGGTTTAGTGTTTCAAGAGGCACTATGTTGAAGACTTATATGGCATACAAGGAAAGTGGAAAAACATCATCCACTATGTCATAGTGTGGGCAAAAGTGTATGTAGAGTTATCATGACAGAGGGTCACTGAGAGGATTGCAGAGGTCATTGCAGGATTTGATGTCCCACTGGCAAACCCTGCCAGCATCAAAACAACACAAGGGGAGCCCAGTAAGCTGGGAACAGATGGGTAATCTGGAATTCCTAAACCACACATTAGTAATGCAAATGCCTGTTATGAGAAAAGATAGTGTCAAAGTCATAAAATCTGGACTGTGGAGCAACGGAAGAAAGTCATTTATCCAGATGAGTCTTTTCCACATTGTTTCCAACTTCTGGCCAAGTCTACAGCCCACAAGTGAAACATTGTGATGGTTCAGTGGTGTTTTGAGCAGCCATATTGTGGTATTCTGTGGCCCCTGGTTACTCTGCAAGGTTGCACTACTGCCGAGAATTACGTGACCATTTTGACTGATCAGGTCCATCCCATGGTACAATGTTTGTTCCCTAATAATTATGCTGTGTTCAAAGACAACACTGCCCCCATTCACACTGGTTTTGCGAGCACAAGGATGAATTGTTATTTCTCCCTTGGTGACCACAGTACCCATACCTCAATATTATTGAACCTCTGTGGTCTACTTTGGAGAGAAGTGGACATGATCACTATCAACCTCCATCACAATTACCTGAACTTGCTACTGTTTTGTAGGAATAATGGTATAAGATTCCTTCGAAAAACCATACAGGACCAGTATTTATCCATTCTGAGTTGACTGGGCACTGTTTTGAATGCCGGAGGGCTTCTTACACCTTATTAGGCATATGTTGTGTTTTTGGTGCTTCCATATATTTGACCAAACCCTAAATGTAATTTGTGACTCATGTGTTTTATAATATGTAGGCCTCTTTATAAACACTGTTATTGCTCTTTGTGAAGACTAGCCAAGTACCATCTTGTAAATTGTGCTACAAATCAACAATGGACTAAATAAATATAAAGCAAAGAGCTGCAGTATCTCATGCTTTGTTGGCATACATTCCAAATTCCGTGCTTTGCTCTAGACTGTTACTTTCTGATCAATATACTATATAGCACAGTTCACAGAGGAGGAATGTGGTATTCTGATCTATGGAACTTCCCATCATTTGCAAGAGTTGAAAAGGAACCCACCTCATCTTGTGATGTGGGCCAAAGTTAATGACAATATCTGTTGGGACTGCTTTTCCAATGCATTCATGAATGGAAATTCTTATCTAGATATGTTGCAAACATGGTTAATAGCCCAGTTAAAAGATAAGTCAATAATGGATCATGTGCAGTTAGAGCACGATGGAACGCCAGACCACTTTGCTATTCAGGTGTGTGAGTACCATAATGAACAACTTCAAGACCATTGGATTCAGCATGGTTCCTGCAAAATCTCTAGACTCATTGAATTGCTCACCATGAAGCCCAGACCTTACCATATCATTATGGAGAGTAACCAAATCTTATGTCACTCAACACTGGTACAAGGCTAGTGAAGAATTGTGTGAAGTGCTGTAAAATCATTTTGTGGTAGTATTCTTGAGATGCTCCACAAGATATCAAGGGAGACATGAAGCTGCATAGATCTCTGTGTAGGCATGATGGCACATATGCAGATCCATTGAATACATAGTTTTTATGTACAAGTACTCCGCTATGCAGTAAACAGTATACAGTTTCGACATAAGGGTACAATGATTCTGGGGCATCCTGCAGAATCTGTAACAATTTAAATGCCATAGCCTGTAATATTGCATAATTGCCATTGTGAACTATTAATTTATTTAAATGCTCCACTGTACTACTTCTTATGTTATGAGTAATAGAATTTCTGAGCTGTTAGAACCACTATTATACTAGTTATAATGTTAAGAGCTGTAGAATTTCAGAGATTCAATAGAATTTGAGATCACATATTTTTGTGAGTGTAAGTATTTCTATCCAAATTAGACAACAGCCGATATTTTGATTCACATGGGACTTTTTTTAACTTTTTCTGCTTTTATGATTTTGTTCCCCATGTTTAATAATGAGAACAATACATTAATTTTTGGACAAAAATCAAACAAAAGGAGAATTATTCTTTTTCAAATATTTCCTACAATCAACCTAGTATAGCTAATGAGCAGACTAACTATTTTTTCCCTTGAAAAGTGAATATTTGCTACATAAAATGAACTCACACTAGATGGGAGGACATGCAGTTGTAAATTAATTGTGATTTTAAAAACGTCCTGTCAGATTAAAACTGTTTATCAGACTGTGACTTTGACAGTACTGGCAGAAGTGAAACTGTGAAGTGACGGGCTGGATAACTCAGCCAGTAAGCATATTGTTCATAGAAGGCAAAGTTCTGGATTCGCATCTTGATCCAGCTCAAATTTTAATCTACCAGAAACAGTTTGCACTCCACTAAGAAAAATTTGTTCTGGTAATTATGATTTAAATCCATCATCTCTTATTTTTTAATGTCTGAAAAAATTCAATGCACTTTCCGTTTATATTTATGTAGATTTTATTGTCATGACAGGTAATTGTGATAAAAACAAAATCTACATAAATATAAAATGAAAGTCACCTGTCATTAGGATAGTCAATTAGCAGAGATGTCACCCAGCAGGGTTAACTGGATACACCATGAGTTTTGCTAGTAAATTGCATCCATTAGTGTGTCTTGAGAATAATGAGAGGGCATTAAGTATTTCTTCATTTGTTTGCTGGCCATATAACAATCGATTTCACATGGAGACTTATTTGTAAGTTTACCCAGAAATGAGCTATATTAATGTGATAAAATCAACAGAATACATGTAGGAGAAGCACGAGTGAATGCCTGTGAAAGTAAATTGAGATATTAAAATAATTTTAGTGTGAAATTATATCGTAGAGTTGTAAGACAACATTGTAAGCAGATCTAGATGACTGAGTAGTGCCAAAAGTTATTCTTTTTATTGCCATTTGGCTTTTGGCCACACAACCATTTCATAAGTGGCAATTTATCTAAATTCTTTTGGGTATGTTGATCACATGTTGGTTGTGTGCAGAAAATATAGTTCACATCTCCACATTTATCACATACATGTCAGAAAGACAGAAATGCCAAACTAATCTCTTGCATACATGTTGCTGTTTATTTACCCACATTGAAGTTACACTATGTAGCACGTATGCTGCAGGTGCATCCTCAAACAGAAACTTTTTGAGTGCTCCTGACGCAGTCCTTAATATTTTACATGCCAAGTTTTGTTCTAGTTGTGCCACAGGACAATGAGTATCCAGATATAAATATTTCATATGTGTTGTATCCGTATCCCTACGATGTCTGGGTGGGAAGCCATACCAGTCCCCGGTACGAATCCGCCTGGCAGATTTGTGTTGAGGTCCAGTGTGCCGGCCAGTTTGTGGATGGTTTTTAAGGCAGTTTTCCATCTGCTTCAGCAAATGCGGGTTGGTTCCCCTTATTCTGCTTCAGTTACACTATGTTGGCGAGTGCTGGGCAAACACTTTCTCCCCGTACGCGTACACCACAATTACTCTACCGTGCAAACATTGGAGTTACACTCGTCTGATGTGAGACATTCCCAGTGGGGTCCACTGGGGGCCAAACCGCACAATAACCCTGAGTTCAGTGTAGGGCGGCAGTGCAGTGAGTGGAGTGCTGTAGCCTGTTGTGGGGTTGTGTACCACTGCGGGGACGAAGCCTCTCCGTAGTTTCTAGGTCCCCAATTCCAAACGATACAATACAATACAATCCCTATTATGAGTTAAGTAATTCTGTCAGTTTTCAGGTGGTATTACAATTATATCCCTTATTTCATATTAAACTCTATCTGTCTGTACTGTTGAATATGACAAGAAGTCAAACCAATATAAATGAAAAATAGTTATAAAATTTCAGAGACAGATCGGCTGGTCAGGCTTCAGGACATGAAATTCCAGCACTGTCAATCAACACATTAAAAGTGAAAAAAAATTAATCATACTAGGTAGGAAAGAGGGATACTTTGGGGAGTTGTAAAGGCCTTGCAGGATACTCAGGCACTAGGATGAGAGGGACCCATCTGTAGTGAGGACAAGGGGATACAAAGATCACAAATGGTTCTGTTTTAATAGGCCCTCTTTACCACTTCATCTACAGTCATTGTATATAACCTCCAATCTTATATATATCGAATGGTTTTACTGCTACATATAAGTATCTTCAATCAAATGAAAACATCTGCATTTGACAACTAGCTCAGAGCACTCAGTCAATTAGTGTAGTGTCCTCCAATCACTATCAAATGCTTGAAGAGGGCACTGATCTATTATTTGCTCCTCCACTCTGCTGTCACAGTTAGTAGATGGATCGAAACTCAACTTTTTCAATGTATAACCACATCTTCCTTGGCTTGTTGTAACGCAATTCAGCTTCAACTGGGTTTGACACAGTAGCTGGAATGTATCAACCTTCTTTGTTGGATCATGAACAAGGTGAGCATTCTAGGGGACTGTTTGTTTCAGCTTTGTCACCACTTGGAGGTAAAATGTTGAAAGAATTAGCAATTAACCAACCCAGGGTGGTTTGATGGTTTCAGACGAGTTGTTGGTGGTTCTTGTAGGGCATCCTACAATGGAGAGTTCTTCTGAGAAGTTATCTTCTTCAGCATGTTTGCCTTAGCTGCTTTCCTCTGTAGATCTTGTAGAACAGTATTAGCTAGGACAGACAACCACTGAATTGGGGTAGCTGTAACAGTACCAGTGATAACTCTCATGGTTTCATTAAACTGCACATATGGCAGCAGAATACACAAATCTTTGTCCTCCAGATGCCTAAATATTCAGTAGATGGGGTCAGGTAAAGCAGAACTCTGCCTTTGCCCAACACCTTAAAGCCATTGGTCATAGTCCTCTGCAACTACAAAATCTTAAGATTTTGCATTTTGCGCAGAAGGGTAGGAATGTAAACATTTTGGAAGAAGTTGAAATATTTAGGCATATGGAGGACAAAGATTTTTCCCTCCTTAACGACCAAATATTTGGCATTAATCAGGTCTTTTTAAAAGTTATGAAATCGGTGTTATTAATGTAGGCCTGGGGCTCTTGTAATTCTGCCTAAATATGAGCCCTGTTCCTCTCTGGCCTTATGTCACCTTGTTAGGCAATCCATTAGAGGTTCTTTGACTCAAATATGATACTTGCGAGTTTGTCACTTTAAATTTCGACGCATTTTACACATTTTAATGTAGCTATAAAATGGAAATGGGAAAAAGTTCACCTGCATTACGTCCGTCTTCCACGTTGGTGTGTATTTTTTAAGTGTAATAATTTGACTTGTATTTTATAAAAAAGAATTTTCTTGTTAGGTAGAATTCCTAGCTCCGAATGATGCAGTATTGCATGTTCTAGGGGGGGTCTCTTCATCTGAAATTATGGTTCTGTGTTTTTTAATGTTCTCGTTCTAGTGATATATGATACGTAAAATCTGTTGAGGTACTGCATCTGCGTGTTGTATTATACACCCTGTTTTCTCTTTCTAAATTTACTGCCTTCATTTGTATGTTACTTCATCAAAAATTTTTAGATAAGTTATTGCACAGGTGTTGCTCCTAGTAATTTCATGTTATTAATGTTTTATGTGCATTACATTTATAAAGTTTTAGTGGCTATTTATATCCATTTTACGATCTCTCATTCTTACCAGCAGCTGCGTGACATCGCCACATATTGAGGTGATTCTGTATTAGTTGTCAGTACTACCACATGATGCTGTAGTGCATTATGCTTACAACTTGAGCCCCATCTTATTCTATTACTCACTCCTGTGAACGGGAACACATCACGCAGGTCTTGGAGTCACTCACGTCCATCTAGGAAGTTTTTACTGAGTTTAATGAAGGTGATGTTGGCTTTATGTATTCAATGATGCCCTTTGGCTACACTGTTTAAAGGATCCTTCTAAGAAATACCAAATTAAGATCAACGTGAAGATGCCTAAATAAGGTGAAACTCATAGTTGAAAAATAAAAAAAATAAAATTGCAACTAAGACTGTTTTTAACCAATACAATTATAATTGTGTTATCTGCAAACATGGCAAAGTTTCATGCTTTGTTTGAGGACAGAGGTAGGTCATTAATATATATGAGAAATAGCAGGGGACCAAGGACAGAACCTTGTGGAACGCCATAATGTGCTGTTCCCCAGTCAGACTATATCCCTCTTACCTGCATGTTGTTACCATCTAACACTATTTTCTGTTGCCTACCCTATAGAAAGGATATGGGCCAGTTGCCCATTTGTCCTCTCATTCCATAATGGCATGCTTTTCTTTTTAAAATCATATTGACTGTTAATCAACCATAACTGTTTCAAAAATATGAAAAGGTTTTACAAAACAAGATTTCTTGGCTGTTAATGTCAATGAATTGAAACTACCTTTTCCCCTTTAAGCAGCTTATCTGTTATCCACCTGAGGCTGGATGAATCTGCCACAGTTCTCTTGCTGAGGAAAAATACACAACAGTAAAAGGGACTGAACTTCAGTGTTCCATGAGCAGTCATGCTGACACATCACCTACAAATGTATAAAATTGTATGAAGGTAGTGCACCATCTCCCTGTGAAATTACTTTGTTTTTGTCACTATGAAAGAAAACTCAGTGAAATTCCAAGTAAGTCATTACCTTAGTAAAAGTAAAACATCAACATCTATACTTTGTGGATCACTATGTATGACAGAGGAACTTTTTGTTAAGCCACACATTAAGTTTAGTTCCCGTTCCATTCACACATGGAATGTGGAGTGAGTTATTTGTACACCTCTGCATGAGCAGTTATTGGCCTAATTTTATCTTCATGATTTCGAATCGATAGTTATGTAAGTGGCTGAAGAATTTTCATATTTTCTATCCTGAAAGCTAGCTCAAGGAGTTCCCTAAGTACATCCTTATGAAATGTACTGCTCCTTTCTTTGAGTGTTTACTGCTACAAATTTTTCAGTGTATCTGTAACGTTCTATCACCAGTGAAACTAGTCTGTAATCATTTGCACCAGTCTTCTTTGTATATTCTCTATGTGCCATGTTAGTCACATCTAATATGGATTCCTTACAGATCAGTTGTGTTTGCAGATGATATATTTGTTTTAAAGGAAAATTTTCAAGGATAAAGAATCCCTGATTTCATCAAGAATACACCTGATAGATAAGAATCAGTGTCCCAGTTAAACAGATTGACTCTGGACATCTAAAAATGCATATGGCACAGCTCAGGACCCAACAAGAAAAATGCTAGGAAACAAACAGACCATAAGAATGATGTAGTAGAAATGGAATCTCAGATTTCTAGGACTAAATCTATATAATAATTTAAATTATAATACTTTCATTTGCAATTCAAATATTTTCCAGTGCCACTGACATCAAGGTTTGGAGTATTATGTGCCACAGTTATTTCACATCAGTAATAAGGCATGGCATATTTTTTTGGGGAAGCTCTGGTAATATCTCACTTATAGTTGACCTTCATAAAAAAGTTATTAGAAACATGTGTTGCATGTCAATGGGAATAATATCATCTATTCTTTAAAAATCTGGAAAACATTCTCCTCGCTATACATCTTCAAGACAACTGTCTTTTTATACAGCAAACCAGAATTATTTATTAAAAATTGTTTTGATCATTCATAAAGAGCAACAAATAAAGATAATTTTATATCTTTCTGGTCATTAATTTAAATTATATTCTCAGAGTCATCAGTAACTTGAATGGGAATGAAAACTTTCAACAGACGAAAGACAAGAATATTCTAAAAATTGCCACTCAGCTGTTATCCCAAGAAGATTTTGTGAATAACCATAGTTGTCCTGTACATTTACCTGGATTACACACGGTATAATTTCAGTGTTTATAAATGATTCTCCATCCAACATAATAGACTGCATCCTGCCTATCAAGAACATTTTGATGAAGTCGCGAAACTGTTTACATATCCTACAGAAACATATGTTCCTAAGAAAGCATCAATGTTGCATTACATGAAAAGCTTTACAATGGTAGAGAAATATCAAATCAATCTGGTTTCCTCTACACATGGCACTTGGGATATTGTCTGTGAGGACTGCAAGTTGGATTTTTCAGCATCAGTGTTTTTCAAGCCAGTGGTTAGTTCCACAGAAAAGTTAATTTTTGCCAGAGATTTCCGTGGTATTTGAATTGGAGATATGTTCTAGGATTCTGTAAAATCAGATTTGAGTGATATAGGACAGTAGTTCTGTGGATGAGTTCCTCTTCTATTTTTGTAGATATGTGTAACTTTTGCTCCATTCCAATCACTGGGAACATTTCTCTGCTCGAGGGATCTGCAATAATTTATGATCAAGATTGGAAGTAATCCATCTGTAAATTATGTGCAGAACTGAACAGGAACCCCATCTGGTCTTTGGTACTTACAGAGTTATAGTAATTTAAGACTACACTTGAATATTAACCCATTGCTTTTCAGTTTTGCTGTTCAGCTGGTGATAATTTAATGATAATTATTATTAATTAATGTTATTTAACACTTATAAGCAGAGCGTTATTTTACACTATACTGATGATTATTTCTATTCATTTTACAGAGTACTGCTACCAGGTGGTGGAGCGGATGGTAAATACCAATAATGGATCAAGTTTTATCGGGAGATTATCTTTTTAGGAGGCAACATGTTACGGTAAACCAGAAACAATTGTATAATAAGTATTTCAATACTACTGCAAACTTAACAGAATTTTAATGACTTCTCAACAGTATTGATTGTTAATAACACCAAGATAAAAATATTTTAACTGCTTTTGCAGAAAATCTTCATATTGTACCACTGTTCTGCAGCATGCTTGCACAAAGTTTCTTTTATTTACATGTCCCAAATTTTACTTTATTGCTTCATTGGACTTCTTATGAGGATATCCATACATTTACTTGACTGTAAACCTACACTGTATTAATAAAATTATCATCTGCATAATATTTGAAAGTTATTGTTGGTAATACTGCTACAACTACTACCAGTACTACTTCTACTACTACTACTACTTCTACTAATAATAATAATAATAATAATAATGAAATAACACTTTTTCAAATATGAGAGGAGACTATTGTCACACTCTACTTAAAAATTGTTAGAATCACAATAAATCTAATGGAAAATTGGGGACAGAAAGTCTGAATCATGACACAAATGCACTAAGGAAAGTTGTGCAATCCTTCTGGCAGCATAGTTTTGCAAGAAACTCCAGAATGAAAGTTTTAGCTCTGCAGTGGAGTATAAGCTGTCATGAAACACAAACTGTTGTGTCAAACCAGTACTCAAACTAGGACCTTGCGGAAACAAGTTTCATATCAGACTGTGAGTCTGGATTTCTCAGTGGGCATATTGCTGCATATGAAGGAAAGAGATCTGGCTTTGAATCCTGGACCATTCCCTGTCAGCAAGTTTAATCACTCCCTGTCAAATAAACAAAGAAAATGGACCTGGGACCATGAGATATTTTAAGCTTGTCACTGTCAATTTAGAAATCCTTAGAGCATTCCTACATATGGAAGGAAAGACAGGATATACAGTGGAAGTTAAGCATTTGCTAAAAAGTAGAGACCAAAAACCACTGCCCCCCACCCCCCTCCCACTTTCTTATCTCCAAACTTGCTTCATCATTAATGTCCATTCTGAAGCATCTCTCCCTTGCTAGAAATCTCCTTGCAATCCTCTTCTGTTCGTTAATGATGTCACTAGCTTCCCCAACCCTCTTTTGGACTCCTTCTCTTCCTCCTCCTCCTTGTCCTCCTCTCTTGATCCTTCCATTCCCACAATCTCTGTGGTCAATGGCCTTGCCCCATTTCCTCATATAGCCATAGCATTCCAGCCTACTCTACGCTATTTCCTGAAGTGCCTCTTTATCTAGCCCCATTATCCTTTTTACTTCTTCAGCACTCTTCCATTGTAGTGTCAATATTCAACAAACTCTTATGAAACAATTTCCCAATCTACTAATCTTAATTGATTTCTCATCCTGCTTGCATATATTTGTGATCCATAGCACAATACACTTTGAATATTTTCTTTGTCATCATAATATTTTTTGCTACATGCAACACATGATTTGTTTAGTTTTGAGCTAATTTGGCCCAAAATATCCTTAAAGAAATTCCTCTCTTATGAGGGTAATCCCAAAAGTAAGGTCTCCTGTTTTTTTATAAGTACATAGACCTGTTTATTTCAACAATGGTTTACATCAGTTTACAGCTTGAACATTTAGCTAATTTTCGACATAATCACCATTTCTGTCGATGCATTTTTGTAGATACTGTGGCAGTTTCTGTATGCCCATGTCATACCAGCTCACTGCCATGCTGTTCAGAAAGTTATGAACCTCTTCTTTCACCTTGTCGTTGGAGCTGAATCGCTTTCCAGCCAAATGTTCTTTTAACGTAGGGAACAGGTGATAGTCACTGGGCACCAAGTCAGGACTATAGGGTGGATGGGTGATTATGTTCCACTGAAACTGTTGTAGGGGAGCAACGGTTTGCCAAGCAATGTGTGGGCGAGCGTTGAAATGAAGAGTGTGTATGCCCTTTCTCAACATTCCTCTTGTCCGGTTCTGAATTGCCTATATGAGTTTTTTCAGAGTCTCACAGTACCTGTCAGTGTTAATTGTGGTCCCAGCAATTCAACTCCGACAGTGAGGTGAAAGTCTGTAATTTTCCCTATTGATAGTTGCATAATTAAAATCTCTACTGATGTTTACAGTATAAACTGATGTTTTCTCTAGAGTTTTCCTTTACATCAGGAGATGAGTCTGGTGGTAAATAGAAGGATTCAGTTAAAATTCTCTGCCTGGTGGTCAATAGAAGGATTCAGTTACAATTTTATGCCCACCCCTGATATTGAGTCCTGTCCAAACAGTGTCAAATGCAGCTTCAATTTCTGTGTTGGCGGATTTGAGTGTCTTGTCTACTATGAAAAATGCACCACCTGCATTTCCCATTAGCATATTCTTTCAGCGGTCACTTCAAGTTTCCCCAAAAATCTCACTGCCATCAACTTCAGATTTTAACCAGCTTTCTGTGCATGGTACAGGCTGGGGCAGAGAAACTTGCTTCTTTGAATTTGGTGCCCTAAAGCTATGGTTGCTCTGAGGAGGATGGAGATGGGCACATTTGAGAAGATAGGGCATGAAGTTGCAGTTCTGCCTAGTTTAGTTAGCATTATAGAGTGGATGAAGGTGTAGCATGTGTGATTCTGAACTTTTTGGTCTGTGTTTCCTAGACAACATAAAACAAAAGCCAAGACTGATTAACATAATTAGACCTATTTAAACCTGTTGTTCTATATATATTTCTTCAAGAATGAAAGGATAGAATGACAGACTTTTATTATGAAATATTATATTTACATGAGATGTCAAAATAACAAATGAAAATACGAGGGTAAGTCAATTATTATCTGCAATTTAGTTATATTTTTGTTTATTTTGGTAGTACTGCCATTTTACGTTGATGACGCATGCTTTAGTTATTTGTTGTTTTATCTTTAAAATTTTCAAGCTGCTAGGTTAGTTTCATTATCACTGATGTGCTGTTAATCATGGCTGCTCCACTGTCTATTTGCACCAAAGAAGAGCAATTTTCAGTGATCCAATTTTTGTGCTTAGAAGGCGTATAAGGAGCCAAAATTCATCGAAGACTTTCGGTACAGTAGGGGAACAGTGTTTTGGCATAACGGAGTGTCTATAAATTGATTGAAAAATTCTGAAATGGTCACACAAGTATTACGCACGATGAAGGAGCCGGACGACTGTTTACCGCCGTAAATGAAAAAACCATTGAGAGTTCACGTGAAATGATTCCCATAGACAGATGATTAACTATTGACAAAGTGGCACATCTTCTGAAAATTATTCATGGTTCTGCCTATGAAATCATCCACAACAGACTTGAGTTTCATAAAGTTTGTGCAAGATGGATCCCAAAACAATTCACACAGTTGCATAAACAAACACACTTGGACATCTACAAAAAACATTTGGATCGCTATGGTAACAAAAGGGACAGCTTCTTAGACACGATCATTACTGGTGACGAAATGTGGATCCATCATTACGAGCCAGAGAGTAAATGGCAGAGTATAGACTGGAAACATCCAAATTTGCCGGTGCAAGAAAAAGTTCAAGACCTAATCGTCCACAGGAAAACTGATGCTTACAGTTTTTTGGGATGCACAAGGTCCAGTACTGGAACATTATGGGGAAAGGGGCACAACAATGTTGTTGCACGACAATGCCCATCTGCATGCTGCTGTCCACACTGCTGAAACGCTCCAGAAACTCAAATTTGAGGTACTGGATCATCCTCCATATAGTCCCGGTCTTGCCCCTTCTATCACTTGTTGGTCCATTAAGGGGACGTTGATTTGCCTCGGACAAAGCAGTGAAAGAAGCGGTGCATTCCTGGCTCGCAGCTCAACCGAGAACCTTCTTTTATGCGGGCATCAGGAAGCCTGTACAACAATGGTCCAAGTGCATTGAAATGCAAGGAGACTACATTGAAAAATGATGTTCTTGTAAGTTTCCTACTTGATTACAATAAAATTTTATAACTATTTTGCAGTTAATAATTGACTTACCGTCATATTATGAATGACTGAAAGATATTTATTTATTTATTTCATGTTCCGTAGATCCAGTTAGTGAGTCAATCACAAGGATATGGAACATGTCAAATTGTACAGGTTTCAATTTAAACTTACAATAAATACAAGGGCAATTCAATGCAAAATTGTACATAGTTTAAGTAAGACATACTATAAATACAGTAATAGATACAATTTTAGCTTCATAACATAACTACCATTTAACAGAAAAGGGAGTTTCAAATAAAGGTTATAAATAAGAGCACAAAATTAAATCAGATATTAGGCCTACAAGAGTAAATACAGATATAGCCAATCTGTTGTTACAAAAAGTGAGATAATGCTCAAATACTCAATAAAATCAATTGAACTAGTTCTAGACACAATAAGTTCGGTGATGGTATACATTTTCTTTCAAATATTCATCCACAGGTAATCTTTGAGAACTTGTTTAAATTTTGGCAGTTCTGTATGAACACATTTGATATGTAGTGGGAGAGCATTGAACAGCTTAATGCTGAAATAGTAAACTCCTTTTTGTATCAGAGTGAGACGTTTCATTTTGACACGTAGATTGTTTTTGTTTCTGGTGTTATAGCCATGGAATTTATTGTTGTCGTGGTAGATAGAATAATTTTTGTTACACACAAAGATCAGCAAGGAAAAAATATACTGTGAGGCAGTTGTTAGGATACCTATCTTTCGAAACAAGTGCTTGCAAGAGTGTCTTTGATGGACCCCACACATTATTCTGATTGATTTTTTTTTTTTTACTGTGAAAACTTTTTTTGCAAGTGGTTGGTTCCCCCAGAATATGATAGCATATGACATCAATGAGTGGAAGTAGCCAAAGTAGGCAACCTTAATGGCGTCAACTTCAGTCACTGAAGAAATTACCCCTAATGCAAATGTTGCCAAGCTAAGTTTTTTACATAGATGAAGAATGTGAACTGACCAATTACATTTGCTGTCTATATAAGCACCCAGGAATTTTGTATCTTCAACTTTCTGTATTGGTTGATCTCTACATTTTATGTTAATTTTATCAAGATTACTTTGTGATGTGTGGAACCTCATATAATGAGTTTTATTTGCATTGAGTGAGAGGCCATTTGAGGAGAACCAATTTAAGATGTCGATAAAAACAGCATTTGTAGTTTGTTCAAGATTGTGATCTATCAAATTGTCAATTAGAATTGTGGTATCATCAGCAAACAGGGTAAATTTGCTGTTTATCTCAGAACAAAGAGGAAGACCATTAATGAAGATGAGGAATAGCAGTGGGCCCAAAACGGAGCCTTGAGGCACACCACATGTTATCATGCCCCACTCAGACGAGGCAGGTTCTCCAGAAGAGCCATTTAGCATTACAGTCTGCTTCTGATCCTTTAGGAATGATTGTAGCCGCAGGCCAACAGTACCACCTAAACCACAGTATTCTGCCTTTTTCAAAAGAGTTTGACGGTTTACACAGTCAAAGGCTTTCGTAAGATCACAAAAAATACCCACTGGAGACATTTTTTTTGTTAATGGCGCCCAAAACTTGGTTCCTGATAGAGAATATTGCCTGTTCAGTACAAAGACCAGCACGAAAACCAAACTGATTTTTGCTTAAGATACTGTGGAAGTTGAGATGATCTACAATCCTTCTGTGTATGAGTTTTTCAATTATTTTTGAGAAGGTAGTTAATAGGGATATTGGGTAATAGTTTATTTTTATCGGCTTTCTTAAAGAGAGGAATCACTGCAGCCAATTTTAGTCTGTCAGGGACAATCCCTTCTTGTAGGGATGTATTGTATATGCTGCGTAAGACGGGACTGACAAATTTATAACAGTGTTTCAGTATTTTACTAGAAATATTGTCCACACCAGCAGAATTTTTATTTTTTAAAGATCTAATTACTTTTATGACTTCACTTACAGTGACAGCAGGTAAAGATAACTGTGTGATTCTGTTGCTAATACCTTTCTGTAGGAGGGACAATGATTCTTCCATAGAACCATTACAGCCTGTCTTCTCTGCTGCTCTCAAAAAGTGGTTATTAAATATTTATGCAACCAACTCAGGTTTCTTTATGATACTGACCCCTGTTTTAATCTCTACCTTAGACATGTTCCCTGTTTCCCTGCCAGTTTCCCTCTTTATTATATTCCGATAGTTTTAATTTTATTTTCTGAGCTTTCAATTTCTGATTTTATGCACATACTTTTAGATTTATTTATAACCTTCTTGAGAATGCTACAGTATAGTTTGTAGTGTTGTCATTTCTTTGGATCATTACAAGTCCTGAGAGAACTGTATAACATGGCCTTGGAAAGCAACTTGTTACATTAAAGCTAGTGGAAATTATTCAGAGACTGCAATACTTACCAACAACATCATCAGTGGTACCTGTATCATCATCACAGAAAGTATCTCTAGGAGTGACTAATGCAGAATCAGATACAGTAACAGAAAATGCAGCAGAAGTACCTAAAGAAGCAATACTAACAGAAGTAGAATCAACAGCAGTGTCAGAAGAACCACGTTCAGTAACAGCAGAAGTAACTCCTCCAGCATTAGAACGAGCTCCTACAGCAGTAACACCATCTCCCTCACCAGCAGTAACAGCACAAACTACTTCACCAGAAATAGCAGAAGAAACACCATCAGCAACAGCAGAAGCAACTCCTCCAGCAGTAGAACCAGTTCCTATAGCAGCAGCACCATCTCCCACACCAGCAGTAGTAGAACCAACTCCTTTACCAGTAATAGCAGCAACAACTCCTCCACCAGCAGCAACTAAACCAACTTCACCAACAGCAGAAACAGTACCAGCTCCTCCTCCATCACCTTCAAGAGTAGCAGAAAAGAATAGACCAGTCACAGTAAGTAAAGTATCATCTTTGTCTCATGATGAAGTGATACCAAATGATTTGGGAAAACATGTTCCTATAAAACTTGTGGACAGTAAAGTGAAACAAACTTCCTACCGTGTTTCAAACAGACCCAAAAAATTACCTAAGAGAAATGAAGATTTTTTATGGTTTATCCCAAGGAAGTCCAACCGCCACCTAACATAGATTCCAGGGCTGAAAAAACAATTAAATGTTCTCCATTGCCCCATAATACTGTACTCCTCCCCTCCTGTGACAGTAACTCTATCTTATTTCTGCACTTAAATGTCAGGTCTCTGAAAAATAAAGCTGATGAGCTTGGTATACTATTAAAAAGTAACAAAAGAATGATTTTATGTATAAACGAACATTGGTTAAAGGAAGAGGATATAAAACTGTATGTACCATCAGGTTTCAGATTAGCTACAGACTTCTGCAGACCCAGTGAATCCTATGGGGGTTCATCCATATATATTAGCAATGATCTAGACCTAAAGTTTTCTGTTCTTGAAGTTAGTGACCTATGCACTAAAGGTGTTTTTGAAGCAGCTGCTTTTATTATACCTAGTATACAGCTCATAACTGTGTCTTTATATCACACTCCTGAAAGTAATGTAGAACAATTTATAGAACGTTTAGAAAAACTTGTGATCAGTATACAAAAATATACTAAATACAAAATTTTAATCTTTGGGGATCTAAACATAGACATTAGGCAAATGACAGCCAGAAATGTTAATTTAGTAAACATGTTAAGATCCTATAATCTCTTTTGTGCTAAAGAAAGTCCTACAAGGCACTCCTCCTGTCTTGACAATCTAATAACAAATGTATACAAATGTGATTTTGAGCTAGGCTTACTTAATGTCGATTACCTGTCAGACCATAGAGGTATATGGGTGAAACTAATTACTAAAAAACCAGAAGAAGACGAGGAACAAACTCAGTGTGTCAGACTATCTACAGATACAAATATTAGCAAGTATAGAGAAGAACTTAAGTCTATAGAGTGGAATACTGTTATACATTCCTCCAGAAATGTTGATGAAGCCTTCAGCACATTCCTCAAAATCATTTCTGAAATCTTCCACACATGCTGTCCACTGGTTAAAAAACAAAAAAACAAAAAAGTTAGGAAACCTAGCCACTCAACTTTACAGAAGTGGTTTTCACCCCATTTACAAAAACTGAGACTATTGGTAATTACTTGTCACAATAAGGTCAAAAAGGGAGCAGTAGATAAAGAAACTTACAAAAACCTGAAAAGAAAATATAGATCTGAAATTAAAATAGCCAAGTGTAAGGCAAATGGTGATTTCATTAAAAAATCACACAATAAATGTAAGGCTGCATGGAAAGTAATAAAAGCAGAGCTAGGTATGGATATAAACTACAAAGACAACACAAATGCTGCTAACATCACTGCTGATGATTTCAATCACTTTTTTGTCAACTCTGCCAATCTTAGCCTTCCAACCCATAGCAACCAGAATTCCAATTCAACACATACACCTATTTCTCACCCCATATCTGGCAGAAATTTTCAACAAAACATTACAAACATAGTGTCAGCTTGTAAATGGAGAGAAGTACAAGTAACTGATATAATTAAAGCAACCTCTAAATTAGGATACTCTAGATCTGAAGATGTGTATGGCCTGTCAAACTATGTAATTAAAAAAGTTGTAGATCTCATAACATACCCTCTTTGCATACTGATAAACTGGATGCTCTCGAGTGGTCACTTTCCAGAATGTCTCAAAAAAACAGTTGTCATACCATTATACAAAAAGGGTGACAAGTCCTGTATCAATAATTATAGACCAATTTCACTTGTGCCCATTCTCTCAAATATAATAGAACATTGCATAATGCAGCAAATATGCATACACCTATCAGACAATAATATATTGAATGATTCTCAGTATGGATTCAGGTCAAACTTATCAACAGTCAAAGCAGTTGAAAACCTTATCTCTTTTGTACTAAGCGCATTTGAGTCAGAATTATCTGCTGAAGCCATTCTAATTGACTTGAGTAAGGCTTTCGACTCAGTTAACCACAAATTATTATTAGATAAACTGTGTTGCTATGGAATCAAACACTTGCAACTCTCACTAATTGAATCATACCTCAGCAATAGAAAACAAATAGTAAAGCATAATGACCAACAGTCACAGACTTTAAGTATAAAACGAGGTGTTCCTCAGGGCTCAGTGCTTGGCCCTCTACTATTTATATTGTTTGTAAATGACTTTCCGAACAACTTACCCTGTAAATCTATCCTCTATGCTGATGACACAACATTAGCTAATTCTGGAAAGGATATAAACATATTGAAGGAGGAAAGTGAAGAATGTCTCAAAATATCTAATATCTGGTTTAAAGCTAATGACTTATCTATGAACCATGAAAAGACTGTCAAGATAATCTTCAGTTTATCAAACAGTAACATGGAGTTATCATCTGTTAAACTACTAGGAGTACACATTGACTCAGAATTAACTTGGGACACACATACAGATTATGTATGTCGAAAGCTATCACGAGTTATCTACCTACTAGCCAAACTACACACATGTGTTACACAAGATTTATTGCTTCAGTCATACTATGCCTTCTTTCATTGCCATCTACAATATGGCATTCTTTTATGGGGTAACTCTCCAGGAGCCAAAAAAATTTTCACTTGGCAGAAGAAAGCAATTAGACGTTTGTACGGAATCACTGACAACAAGACCTCATGTAGACCTTATTTTAGAGACTTAAAAATTCTCACAGTCCCATCTCTTTACATATATTGTTGCCTCTTAAACATAAAAGAAAACTTAAACCACTACACTATAAGGAAATCAGTTCATCAACACAATACTCGACAAACAAATATGATTGATATACCCACAACCAGGCTTAAGAAAACCCAATCTAGCTATGAATACATAGGCATAAAATTATTCAACACTTTACCCGTACAGGCTCAATTGGTTTCAATGGATATTTTCAAAACTAAAACCAAAGTGTGGATGAAGAAAAACTGAAAAAACAAATTTACTTAGAGCTTTTAGACTACAAAAAAGAATCATCCGGGCAATGGTGGGAGCAAAACCAAAGCAACACTGCAAACCTTTATTTGTAAAACTGGATCTAATGAGCATTCCAAGCATATACATCTATGAAACTCTCACTTTCACGAAAAGAAACCCACAACTTTTTGAGGGCAACTTCTTCTTGCATCAATATGATACAAGACATAGAACGAGCTACATGTTACCCACCCACCGTTTAAAAACATATGAAAAAACCCCATACTATATGGGCATGAAATTTGTAAATAAAATATGGAAAGATATGGATGACCCAAATGTAAAAGGCACCAAAAGAGACCTGGAAAAATATCTGAAAGATAAATGTTACTATAGTGTAAAAGATTTCATGAATGGTAACAATGCATTATAATTGTAATTAAAATACCTCTTTGAAGATGTTACACCATGTATATTATTAGTTTATTGTATTTTTAGTATTGTTATATATAGTGTCAAAACTGACAAGTCACCTATGTCACAATCTTTGATTGTATAGGGCATGTTATGTGATAATAAAAATTGAATTGAATTGAATTGAATTGAAGAATTTCAGAATAGTTGTAAAGATGATCTAATTTATTGATAAACTAAGGCTTACTGTTATGTATAGTTATGGATGTAGAGGCAGCTAGCTATAAGCTAATAGGGTACAACACTATCTTTTTTTTTTCCATGTAATATTTTTGTTATATGAAACATAATGTACAAATAGCTATAATACTTCTGACAACATTGATTGCATGTTAATGCTGATAAATTATGGCTTACTGTTATGTATGGATCTAGGTGTAGAGGCTGTTGTAAGCTAATAGTTTACAACATTGCTATATTTTTACTATGTAATATTTTGGTATGTAAAACATAATGTACAAATAGCTGTAACTCTTCTGACGACATTGATTGCATGTAGGTGCTGAAAGATGGATAAAATAAATAAATAAATAAACATCCTCTTTGTTCTACAAGATGTTATTATCCCTGTAGTGATCCAAGACTTCTTGGCATTGCCTATATGACTATTTCTAACTACTTTTTTGGGAAAGATGTATTCAAATAAAGACATGAATTCATTTAAAAATGAATTGTACTTTTTTTACGTCTGTTTCCCTATAAACTGGGCTCCAATCCATCTCTTTTAGGCTGTCATTGAATTTATTAAGGCCCTCTTCATTTATTATCCTAAAATATTTCCCAGAATGCTCAGGACTGTTGCACACACTGATGTAATTGAGCATAAGCAATTGACCACCATGATCAGAAAGGCCAAGGATTGGATGTACAGTGATCTCATTGCATTTAGACTTATCTATAAATATATTATCTATCAGACTTTTACTGTTAACAGCAACCCTAGTTGGAAATCTACTATTGCCATCAGATTATAAGACTCAATTAAATGTACTAATTCATCTTTACTATTGCTCTCATTTAGGAAATCAATGTTAAAATCACCATTAATTATCAAGTTCTTGGACTTTGAGTACAGCTTAGATAATACAGATTATAAGTGCTTAAGAAATACATTCAAATTCCCTGAGGGAGATCTATACAGTGCTAACACTAGAACCGTGAAGTCATTTACAGTAATCTCAACACCACATACTTCAATTTGTTGCTCTATACAATGGCTCTTTAAATCTAATTCATTGTAAGATATGTTGTTTTTTACATAAATTACCACTCCACGTTTTTCCATGATGGTTCTAGAGTAATGCGCTGCCTGGCAGTAACCACTTAGCTGCAACCTTTCAATGTCTTTCACATGATGTTCACTAAAACATAATACATTAGTATCTTTTATTCCTTGTGGTTCCTCTAACAGAACATTAATGTCATTTACTTCATTACCAAGTCCTCCCTCATTTTGGTGAAAAATTGTCATTTGCTTTGGAAGTAGATGCAGATGTAAACTTTTGCCTAAAAAATTATCTGAAGCTACGGAAACAGTACATTCATTACTAACAATTTCCTGAAATATTTGAGTTTGAAACTGAGTCTGACTTGATGGCTGGAGCCATTTAAGTGTGATTGGTTCCAACTTTGGAGTACATTTGTGGACTTCTTCCAATATTTTTGTTTTTAAAAGGGTACCAAATGCTTTTTTCCTGATCTGTTCAGGTGCATACCATGTTATGTAAATAATTCTCGTTCAAAACTGCTTGTATCTATAACACAAGTATTGTTAAAATGCTTACACAACTTTGCTAATTTAGAGTTCGCTTGTGAGATAGTCTCATTTACACAGGACTATGGGATTAAGTCATGTCTCTTTGGAATGTTCATAACAAATACTTTAGACTGATGAAGCGCCGATATTTTCTTCCTGAGTGACTGTATGACATCATTCCCTTCGCTGCAGGCAACGTTGTTTGAGCAACCTATTAAGATCACACACCCATTTTTTACTTTTTCAGGATCACATCCCGCTACAACTTCTTGAAGTTTAGCACCTGATTTCACAATTCCACAAACATCAGCACCATTAAAACTGCTTTTCACTGTATCAGCCATGCCTCTACCATGACTATCAGCGAAAATGTGAAGACGATTTGTTGATGTTTCACTCACAGCAGACTGGATCATGCCACTGCCACTTTCACTGCTATTAACTGAACTTTGTGGCTTTGGGAGATCAAACCTAACATTTTTCCAATAGTTTACTGGTACACTCTTCTTATGATTGTTTTCACTTTCTGTGAGACTATTACTAGAACAAAGTACATCAAAATTGTTTACATTCTCAAACCTCGAAACGTTTGCTGTAGACGATGTTTTAGTGCCGAATGTTTGATGATTGTTGTGTACTATCTTCCATTTTGATGATGTATCAGCGTCATTTTGCGGGTGACATTGACTTGTGAGGGGATAGATTAGATAAAGGTTAAATGAATGTGATGATTGGTGGAGAGATACAATCCTCATCTTCATACAGCTAGTAGTTTTAGTGTATTGCAAACATCCTGATGAATGGTTAGTACGTGGTGTTTCCAAATCAGTTTACAATCAAGGATCAGTCCAATGTGTTTTTGCATCTTAGCACATTCAGTAGGATAGTCATAAGAAATAACTGGAACAGAAGCTGAAGGTGATCATCATGTACAAATTTCTTGCTTTATCGTGAGTAGCCACAGGTTGCACCAAGACATAAACTGACTAAAATGGAGTTAGAAGTAATGTTAAGGTTTCTGGAGAATTACTAGGAAAGCATTTCATTGGCATACTGTAGGGTGTAGTGTAGGATTATCGATGGTCTAGAGGATATACAAGTGAACAGGGAGGGCAGAGCCTTTGGGCAAACGTGCGGTGGGACAGAATATGCGAGGATTGATATTGTTAATGATTTTAAATGATAGGCAACTGAAAGTGCATATTCAAGATTTGGAAGAGGAGACCAGAATTCCATAGGTGGTCATAGGCTGGCTTTCTTGAGGTGAAGTGACGTAATAATTGTGAATTTTCTATTATTACGTTGATGCAACAGAATACGGGTGATGTACAGGAATTTGTCATCAGAGAAGGGAAAACATGGGAAGAGGAAAAGGATTGTACTGACAGATGACTTTGTTACTCCCACCATTGGTGTCTGCATGTAATATGTCACCTAGTATCCATTTGCGAAGCAGGTATCTCAAAGGACTGACAGAATATCTGTACAAATATCACCAAACACTTTAGGTTATACCACCATAGACATATAAAACATGCATCCATCGCTAATGACCTTGATGTCAATGGGATATTAAACCCTAATCTTCCTTCTTCTCTATAAATCATACAATTGCACTGTCAGCCTGATATTTAAAAAACCATCTTCAAAACGCAATCTAAGCTATTGTATAAGCCTGATGGGCAAAGGCTAGAGGTGTTGTTCTTACATAAACTAGACATTCAAAACACTAGACTTTTTGCTTGTTACTTATTTGAAGGACAGATCATCAGCTGTTGGAGTAAGGACCAGGTATGCCATTAATGCTGCTAAAAATCGCTGAAAAACAATTCATTCAAAAGGAACTAATCAGTAGAGAAAAAGTGCCAATTTAGTGTTACCATATGCAAAAGGGGCAACGTATAACATTTATATCCTGGCATTGAGATGTTGCTGATACAAATGAATCTTGGTTTTTGTTATGTTTGTACATGTAAAATGGTAGCTTTATATCCAGAACACTTTTATTTATATGGTTTTTAAAGTTGTCAAATTGTGTATTTCATCATAAATGGTATATGCGTACTATGCAATCATCAAACTCTTGTGTTTGGATGGTATGTACCTCAACAGAAATTCATCCAAAGTTGGTGAAGTTTTATAAGGGTTCTTCTACTCCCATTTTCAACAGCTAAGAAATAGTTGGATGAATTCAAACATTTCCTTGCTTCACTTGAAGAGGATACACTCCAAGGATATACTAAAACTGTGACCTCAGATGAAATTCTAAGAAACACTCAGTGTGCGTTGAAAATTCTTTGATGAAAAGTGTATAAAATAAATCATGCTATAAGCAAATTTGAAGTAAGATTATGAAATATTTTACATAAAGAATTGCAAAAGCAAACTTATCAACAATGTTTGGACAGTTTTAAAAATAATCTAATTCATTTTTTCACCTAATTATTACTATGGGTGATAAATGTATCCATTGCTTCATGCTTAAAATGAAACACCAATTATTCGTCCATTGATTATTTAACCTGACCAGGTTAGGGTCTTACAGCCCTCTCTTACATTTCACAGGGAACAACACATACCAGAAAACATTACGTAATGATCACAGTAATAATTTGTGTTAATAATAATGATATCTACAATAAGTAATAATAATAATAGTAGATAATATTAAGAATGATATTGATTAGTTTAGCAGGTTTAGTATCATCAGAAGTGGAAAGCATACTGAAAGAGGAGAAGCATGAAATGAAACTGACAGTGGCTGTTAGGAAAGAACAGAATATCAATAGAGAACACAGCAGACAAGGGGAGGGCAAAGGGTGGGGAATGGAGAGTTGATGAGACTGAGCTGCAGACAAGTACATCCCCTTCAGCCTTCATTGTTGAAGCACCAAGAGACTTCAAAGTGGCATATTTAGCTTTTCTGTTTATGTTCTCAGTTTAATTCTTAAATTCTTTTCGTGTTTTTGTGTGCTCGCAGAGTTTCATTCTTGAATTCATTGCATATTTTTGTATTTTAGAGTTATAGTATCTCATTTTAGTAATGGTAACTTGTACATCTGCACAGTTGTCATTTTTCATTTGTTTAATTTGGATGGGCAGTAACTATCAGCCACAGCCAGCCAGCCATCAGCCTTTGTTAATGAAATGCCAAGAAACCAGCAAGTTGCATATTTAGCTTTTCTGTTTGTGTTCTCAGCTTAAATTCTTTCAGCACTTTTGTGTGCTTGTAAAGTTTAATTGCTAAATTCATTGTGTGTTGTTGCATTTGAGAGGTAGAGTAACATGTTTTAGTAACAGTAAAGTGTACATTCACACAGTCTGTACAGCAGCAGTCATTTATTTGTTTGTTTTCGGATGGCCTTTTACTGTTGACAACAACTCAATCAGCTCCCAGCCTCCATTGGTCAAGTGCCAGGGGACTAGTGAGCCACAATTCAACTTGTTCTATAGTTAAATTCTCAAGTTAGTAGTAACGTGCTGTGTACGGATGCAGGAGGAACTGGCCACAGTTCATGAACGCTGGAGACGCTCAGAATCATGATCAGCCATCTCCAGGCTGCTGCCTCAGGGCTGGTGGCAGTGGAGAAACTGGCGAGTTGCTTGGGACATCTGAGATGTCGCTTGGTTCGCCCATGGGCTCTGCTGTTTAGGATCTTCCATTGTACCCAATGCTCATTGCAAAGTGAATGGCCAGTTGTTACATGCTAGTGTCACTTGAGGTAGAGTCTCTCTCCAATTCACTCATGAGCGGACAGGTGGCCACCCCTTCAGCAGGGTCTGAGCTGGCACAAAGGAGGAGAGGTTTACTAGTTATCCATAGCTCCAATGTTAGGTGTTTTATGGAGACCCCTAGGAAAATAGCGTCCTGATCTGGAAACCATTCCAATATGCACTCCACGTGTCTGCTGGTGGGCTCATCCAAGACATGAAGGAGGCCCTGCCTGCAGCTATCAAAGATGTGGGGTGCTTTAGTCTGAAAGTTGTTGCTCTTGTCAGCAGAAAGTGAAATCAGATCGTGTGCTAAGTAGAGACATTTCTCCTATCAAAATTTTAACAGCAAATTGTTGAAGTGTTCATAATAAACTAGTGACCTAAAGAAGCAAGCTTCAAAATATTTATCCAGTTCTTGAACATATATAGGAAGGACAGATTAGATGCCATAGGAGGGGTAGTGTTCATAGCAGTTGATAAAAATATTGTCTCCAATGAGGTCGAAAGTGAGTGTGACAGTGAAGTTTCCTGGACTTAACAGGTCAGTATGGAATGAAGTTAATTGTTGGATGTTTTTACTGGCCATCTGATTCCACTGTGACAGTTCTAACATCATCAGAGGAAAGTCTATTGTTAGTAGCACGGAAATACCCTGATCATGTAATATTAATTTGAGGTGACTTTAACCTAGTGGGTATAGACTGGGATGTCTCTGGATTCACTGCAGGTGGTACACACAGACAGTTTTGTTAAGTATTTCTGAACAAGTTTACCAAAAACTGCCTTGAACAACTAGTTAGACAATCCACATGCAATGGAAATGTTTTGGACCTCGTAGCTACTGACAAGTCTGAATTTATCAACAGTGTCACTATAGACACAGAGATTAGTGATCATAATGTCATCATAGCAATGAGGGTTACTAAAGTTAATAAATCTGCCTAAAAGACCACGAGAGTGTTTGTGCTACAAAAATCAGATAAGCAGTTGTTAGCATACCACTTAGACAATAAAGGGATATCACGTAGCTCCAGTTTGACAGACATAGAGGGCAAAATTTAAACTAATTTGAAGCACACACTGGAGACATATGTGCCAAATAAGTGAGTTAAGGATGGAAAGGACACTCCATGCTTTAATAATTAAGTTCAGCAAATACTGAAGAAACGGAGATTGTTGCACTCTTGGTTAAAAAACGAGGACTTAGTTGTTGACAGGCAAATGGTAATAGAAATTCAGGTGTATGTAAGAAGATCAAAGTGTGTTGCATACGGCAACTTCCAACATCATATCTCAGCAAAAGAAGTTGTTGGGAACCCAAGAAAATTACTGTTGTACTTAAAATCACTAAACAGTTCAGTGGCTTCTATTCACAAACTTGTTGAATAGTCAGCAACAGAAGACAGCAAAAGGAAAGTTGAAGTTTTGAACTTCATGTTTAAGAAATCATTCATGCAGGAGGATTGTACAAACATACCATCATTTAACTGTCATACAGACTCCCACATGGAGGACACAGAAATTAGCACCTGTGGTGTAGAGTGGCAACTGAAGAAGTTGAAAACAAATAAGTCACCAGATCCAGGTGGAATCCCTGTGATTTATTGTGACTCTTTTGCTCAGTGATAAATCCCAAGTGACTGAAAAAAGTGCAGGTGACTCATGTATATATGAAAGGTAAATGAACTGACCAATATTCTCTATGTATGATGAAGAGATTGAAGGAATGTATGATGAGAAAAAAAATTGTGCAAGTAGTTAAGGGAGATGAAAATCTAATTATGATGTGGTCTGGAATTTGGTAGTAGGAAGTGAAAGAGAAGGAAAAATATACGGAAATATGGACTTGGGGAAAGGAATGAAAGAGGAAACTGCCTGGTAGAATTTTGCACAGAGCACAATTTAATCATCACAAACACTCAGTTTAAGAATCATGGAAGAAGGTTGTATATGTGGAGGATACCTGGAGGCTCTGGAAGGTTTCATGTTGATTATATAATGGTAAGGCAGAGATTTCAGAACCAGATTTTAAATTGTAAGACATTTCCAGGGGCACATGTGCACTCTGATGACGATTTATTGCTTATGAACTGTAGATCAAAACTGAAGAAATTGCAAAAATATAGGAAATTAAGGAGATAGGACCTGTATAAACAGAAAGAACCAGAGGTTGTAGAGAGTTCCAGAGGGAGCATTAGGGAACAACTGACAAGAACAGGGGAAAGGAGTATAGCTGAAGGAGAATTGGTAGCTTTGGGAGATGAAATAGTGAAGGCAGCAGAGGATCAAATTGGTAAAAAGACGAGGTCTAGTAGAAACCCTTGGGTAACATAAGAGATATTGAATTTAATTGATGAAAAGAGAAAATATAAAAATGCAGTAAATAAAGCTGGTGAAAAGGAAATACAAACATCTAAAAAAAAAATGAAGTTGGCAGGAAGTGCAAAGTGGCTAAGCAGGAATGGCTAGAGGACAAACATAAGGATTTAAAAGCATGTATCATTAGAGGAAAGATAGATACAGCCTACAAGAAAATTAAAGATGCCTTTGGAGAAAAGAGAATCACATGTATTAATATCAAGAGCTCAGATGGAAAACAATTCCTAAGCAAAGAAGGGAAATCTGAAAGGGGGAAGGAGTGTATAGAGGGTCTATAAAAGAGAGATGTACTTGAAGGCAGTGTTCTAGGAATGGAAGACAACGTAGATGAAGATGATATGGGAGACATGATACTGCAGGAAGAATTTGACAGAGCGCTGAAAGATCTAAGTTGAAACAAGGTCCTGGGTAAACAAAAGAAAAATTTGGAATAGGAATTAAAGTCCAGGGAGACGAAATAAAAACTTTGAGATTTGCTGATGACACTGCAATTCTGTCAGAGACATTAAAGGACTAGAAGAGCAGTTGAATGGAAATTGACATTGTCTTGAGAGGAGGGTATAAGATCAAAATCAACAAAAGCAAAATGAGATAATGGATTGTAGTTGAATTAAATCAGCTGATGCTGAGGGAGTTAGTTTAGGAAATAAGACACATAAAGTAGTAGATGAGATGTGTTATTTGGGCAACAAGATAATGATGATGGTTGAAGAAGAGAGGATATAAAATGTAGACTGGCAATGGCAATAAAAGCATTTCTAAAGAAGAGAAATTTGTGAACATCAAGTATAGACTTAACTGTCAGGAAGTCTTTTCTGAAAGTATTTGTATGGAGTGTTTGTATGGAAGTGAAACATGGACAATAAATAGTTTCGACAAGAAGAGAATAGAAGCTTTTAAAGTGTGGTGCCCCAGAACAATGCTGAAGATTAGATAGGTAGATCATGGAATTAATGAGGAGATACTCAGTAAAATTGGAGAGTGAAGAAGTTTGTGGCACAATCTGACTAGAAGAAGGGATCAGTTGATAGGACACATTCTGAGACATCATGGGTTCACCAATTTAGTACTGGAGGGTAGTATAGGGATGGGTGTAAAAATTTTAGAGGGCACCAAGAAATGAATACAGTAACAGACTGAGAAGGACGTAGGATGCAGTAGTTACTTGGAGATAAAGAGGCTTGCACATGATAGAGATGCATGGAGAGCTGCATCAAACCAGTATTTGGACTGTAGACCTCAAGGGCAACATGACTCCATTATAATGACATACACAGTCACACATACACCCACTCACACTGCACCACGTGCATATGTCACTTTTGGAGCTAGTATGTTAATTAATTAGACTTTGTTCCTGAATTTAAAAAGAAATGTATATTTACATACCTTAAATCAGACATATGTGAACAGTAGGAAATATGTGACCTTGGGAGCTAACTATTAAGCAGTGCCCAACCACTGCAACAGCACAGAGTGAGTCTGACTGATTTTCTGAACTGAACCAAAGAAGGCGAGTGATTGTGGGTGAGGACACCACCGCACATCAGCTGTGTGGCCAATCTGGCACACAAATGAGTCACTTGCGGAGAAACCCACGGTAGGGAAGAGGCATGGAAGAGGACAACTAATATATTAGCAGACGGGCACCAGTTACTGCTGTGTCTGGGCTATTGTGGGTTGGTTTCTTCGTTGCACATTGCTGGACACATATATTGGACAGCTCTGTGCTAGACTGACTGAGCATGAAAGATGTTGGAGACTAAAAAAGGAAGATTCCACTTTTGCTAAACATGCTCTGGATGAATGTCATTCTTATGATATTAAATTTGGTGTTCTCCATAGAGGAAATAAAGGCAGAAAACTAACATTACTCAAAATTCTGGCCATTAACAAGCAGTATCAAGTAATCCTGATCTAATCCATAATGACCAAGCACAGTTAAATTGTTCTCCTTTATTAGTGAGAGAATTGATCCCTGAAGTAATGATTCCATAACAGATAATGTGTGCACATGAGAAAAATAGGCTGTCTCGGTGATCTTCTGGTCACCAGCATGAGAAAGTGTTCTTAAATAAGGAGCAGGTGAGCTCTATTTTTCATAGTGAGAATTATATGATATTCCTAGTTTCGTTTGTAGTCAAAGCAAAGACATAAACTTGTACCTGTAACTATTCCTTATTGTACACCTGTCTGAACAAACTGATTGTGTCTAGTTCCATGTACAGCTACATTTATGGTGAACAACCAACTGTGCAGTGCATGGAAGAGGGTAGTGTACCAATATCACACCATCCTCCAATCCCCCCCCCCCCTATGTTCTGCCTTAGTTTTCACCTGATGTTTCCAAAAGACTGTTACTCTATTTCCAAATAACCTTCAATTTATTTAATACTACTTTCATGGTCATACTATAAGAGTCCTATGGAAAATGGCAGTTCAATTATAAGACTTAATTGCTGGCCATTATTTATTTTCAGGAAATATCTTCTGATAAACACATTTAAAAGAACATGACACCTCCTAGCCTCTGGAACAATTAGTTTCTTAATCAGGGAGGAGAGAGGGATAGGTTGGAGAAGGTTAGAATGGAAAGTCTTCTTGTTGTCTGACTGATCTACACTTTATTTTTAACTTTCCCCAACCTGGCCCTTTGTCCTTCTCAAGGAAGCAACTAACAGATCCAGAAAGCAGGCTAGTGTCATATTCTTTTACATGTGTCTATCAGCAGTACTAAATCTTTTCTTTTGCTAAAGTGAAATACTAGTGAGTAACTCTGTCTCATAATTTCATATTTTTATCGAGTGAATTTTCCTATTGTTATGAGAAATATAATGAGTTTATTGAGTAATTTTGGAGTGTCCACTTCTTGAAATTTACTAAGAAGCCTTTCAGTAAAGATTAACATCTTTCTATCATTGTCTGCCTTTGGGAAGCATTGATAATTTCAGTAGTACTCATGTGCTAGATAAAGAACCCCTTGCCAAATTATGCAGCTCTTATCTGAGTCATTTCAATCCCTTCCATCCGTTTGACTAGCTAATGGCGTGCCGGTGTCTAAAAATCCTGAAGGATCATTTTGACAAACATTTTATAACGAGTTTTTTTTAAATAATAAATGATACTGCTAGTGATCTCATTCTGGAATTTGATTTTCCCACAACTAAAGAGCCTAAAACCAATTTTGTACCACCCTCATGACTTCCATATTTTGTTTCCTTGATGAGAGACCTCTCTCTCAACACACTTTTGGTGACAAGAAATTGATATGTGCAGCTGCCCGTGTAATGGAGCTGAAAGTAAATCTGCAGTCTCTGTTCAGTTCAGTAGAGTGTTCCAGGTCTCTGGTCATGTATTGGGCAGTGCAGGTAGTGTCCTGCATTCCACCAGCCAACATGCCTCAAAGTGTCATTTCCAGCTTATACCATGTACATGTTACCACTTAACAGCAGGAAGAGTTGTCAATATAGGACATTGCATGCCAAATTGATGTCAGTGTTATTGGGACACAGCTGACTGGTTCCTATATTATGGTGAGCTTAAACAGTATGATATCTCCTCATTTATTCATGTACATTGTGTTATATTTGCCTGTACTGAGTGTCAGCTGTCAGTCTTGAAGCATCTTGAAGTGCACTGAATATTTCTTGCACTTCTGAAACTGTATCCCTATTTAGAACAACGTATTGACTAATTTTTCTCTAAAAATCTTCAAAGAAGTTGATAATGTGTAACTGGGTCAAAGGTTTTTCTGGAAGTCATTGGTTCAATGACTGACTTTTAAGTGCTATGATCACGTTAACAAAGGCACTTTGCTAAAAATTATACCCCTACATCACATGGATGGTGATAAACACTTCAAGTGTTCATGGCATCACTCATGGAATGTGTCACAGATTTCTTGCCATACAAATTTGTATGTAATCTCAATCATTCAATTAGTTTTTCTGTTGTCATCATTTTATCACATGGTCTACAGGTAACTCCTTATTATAGAGACAGAGCTTGAGCTTATATACAGAAACGGTGTAGCTAAAAATCCATGAAACATTTACCCAACTTCAATGTCCTCTCACTTAAATATCTTGTTCTAATTTGTGATATTTATTTTTATTTCATTCAACCTCCATGTTTGTAACACATACCTATGAAATGTATCTCTAAATATCCCAAACTTTTGGAGAACAACCACACTGAATACAAATATCAAAATGACAATTCTAGTGGTGGTGATGATGATGATGAAGATGATGATAATCAACATCACTCAACATATCGTGCAACAATTAAACCATGTATCGAAATAAAATATTTCACCTTACAAAGTCCAATAATGGGTAAGAAATGGTAAACTTGTCAGGCATGCCTGTTTGTTTAAACCATTACATTATATAAATGTAAGCAGCCAGTTCTGATTGTGTATGTTGAAATTTACAATGTTGAGACTTCATATTATGTAATCAGTTGGATAGGTAAAAATCTACTCACCAAGTGGTGAGAGGAAAACACATATAAAGAAGGTATTGTGAGTACATATGCAAGCTTTTGGAGCCACGAGCTTCTTCTTTTTCTGGCAGAAGGGTTGAAGGGAAAGGTTGAGGGGTGAAGTAAAAGGACTGGAAAGATTTAGGAAAGAGGGTGGGGTTCGGAAAAAGGCACCCAGAACCCCAGGTCAGGGGGGATTTACCAGATGGGATGAAAAGGAAAGACTTGATTGTTGGGGACTGCACTGGCCAACATCTTAAAACTTGAGAGCCTAAAGGTGGAATGTAGGTAATATGCAAGACAGAGATTACTGCTAAAACACTATGCATGAGTTAATAAGAATGAAAAGCTAAGTGGATTGTATGTGATAGAAGTGGGAGGGGGATGGCAAAAAATAGACAAGTCAGAAAATGAAAAACGTAGAAAACTGAAATGGAGTGAAGGAATAAATGCTGAGATTGAAGAAATTACCGAAAATTAAGGCTAGGTGGATGGTGAGAACCAAGTACATGTTGTAGCACCAGTTCCCACCTACAGAGTTCTGAGATACTGGTGTCTGGGAGAAGAATCCATATGGCATGTGTGGTGAAACAGGCATCAAGGTCATGACTGTCATATTGTAGTGCATGCTCTGCAAAAGGATATTGTGTGTTGCTGGTATACATCCTCTGTCTGTGCCCATTCATCCTAGCTGATAGCTTGATGGTAGTCATGCTGATGTAAAAGGCCGAATAGTGTTTACGTAACATCTGGTATATGACGTGTCATTTAACAAGTGGCTCTCCCTTTGACACTATATATTTTGCCAGTTACAGTGCAGGTATGGGTGATGGTAGGAGGGTGCATACGCGGGTGGTGACAGCCACAGGGGTAGGAGCCATAGGGCAGGGAGAAGAATGCATAAGGAGTATAGGGTCTGATAAGGATACTGCAGAAATTGGGAGGGCAATGAAAAGCTACTCTAGGTGGTGGGCAAAATCTCAGACAGGATGGGCCTCATTTCGGGGCATGATTTTAGGAAGTCATGGCCTCATAGAAGTAGCTGATTAATACAGTAAGACCGGGATAGTACTGAGTGACTAGTGATGAACTCATAAGTCATTTTTTGAAGGGATCAGTATTATCAGACTGGATGTGATGATGGGAAATCTGTTTTTGAACCAGACTGGTGGGGTAATTACATCCAGTGGAGGCTGAGTTGACAATGGTGATGTATTGCTGTAAAGGGACTGCACCTGAACAAATATGTTTTCCTCAAATCCAAGGCTGTGTGGGAGGGAATGTTTGACACAAAAGGATGGCAACTGTCAAAATACAAGTACTGTTGTTTGTTAGTGGGTTTAATGTGGACAGATGTGTGTAACTGGCCTTTGGTGAGGATGAGATCAGCATCAAGGAAAATGGCATGGGATTTGGAATATGACCATGTGAAATTTAGTTGGGAGAATGTATTTAGAGATTCCAGGAATTTTTACAAGTCAGCCTCACCATGAGTCCACATGGCAAAGATGTCATCAATATCTCTAAACCAAAGTGGTGTATACATAACAGCTTTTTTATATGTGTATTCTCCTGCTGCCACTTGGTGAGTAGATTTTTATCTATCCAACTACATAAAATTTTCAAAAATTTGATTTTTTTGTTGATATATTATGTAATCAGTGAGTTAAAATTACCATACCATTAAATTATCATTACAGTATCATGCAGTAACATGATCGATGCACCCTGTCCTGTGTACCAATATTTTAGTTGTGACAATGCTCACAGTTACTACAAACAATCGTGATGATAATTCTGTAGCACAGCTTACCATTGGTTGGATTAAATTATAATTTTCTTTTGCATTCATTACTATGCCTTTTTCTGGTGTAGCAACTTTCAAATTATTGCCATACTGAAACCTAAGAGCGATTTTTAGAAGAACCCTGCAAATTATGAGTTAAATTTTAGAAATGCTTGAAGCTATAAGAATACTCAAAATATTCTTCCAGGTTCAAGTGTTTTCAATTGCTGTCTCATAATTTGTATATTTGTCTTAAAAAAAACATGCTTAGCATATAATATGACAATTATTTCAAAATGGCTACACTGATGAAGCTGCACAGTAACGTAGGCAAAAATAAAATGATATTTTAATCAAGACAATGTCAGACAGTGCAGCAGAATGTTATCATTCATTTCTCAATTCTGTCTTCTTGTCTCACTGTATGTCTTTCTGTATGGTTTTCTCCTTCCTTTACTTCCCATCTCATAGGTCCAGCCAGGAGACAGCAGTGGCCACATAGTTGATTGTGTGTTAACTCTGAAGACACTACTCTGGCACGGAAACAGTTTCCCATCACCTTATCTATTTTGCATCTGTCCTTATATACACAATATGGATCTAATGAACTCTTGTTGCAGAGAGTGTTCTCACCTGTACAGCCCAGGAAAGCTTCTATAAATTGGACAGGTGAGAACTCTCCCTGCCAAATAACCTTTGTTCCCGTAAACCCCTGACCTCAACCTTCACTATCTCTGTCCCCCATCCCCTCCTTGCTCCCAAATCAGCCACACACATGACTTCTATCCTCCCATATCAACTGCATTGTCCTTTTCCTTTTGATGCACTTTCTCTCAGCATAGCTATCCTGAGGCTGCAGTTAGCGGCCCACCATCTTGTCTCAGCCACACATTTGCAGTCCCACAGGCAGCACTACAGCATCTTTCCTCACCCCTACCCTGTTATCCTATCCCCTCCCCTCTCCCCTCCAAACCTGTCTTGAACACTCGCCACCCACAGCCGCCGAGATTGCTTCTCAGCTCAGTGGAGCCACAGTGCCAAGAAATATCAGTGGCCATGTGTGTGTGTGTGTGTGTGTGTGTGTGTGTGTGTGTGTGTGTGTGCGTGCAGTTGTTGTGCAAAATTTATACAAGTTCTGTGCGGAGATACTGTAGGCCTATTTTTATTTCTTAAAATATTCTGTGGTGTAGGTCTGCTTTTGACAGGAGTTGACTTTTTTTTGCACGGCATTTCAAATTTTTCTTGAAGCAATAATGTCCCTGTACTGAAACCCCCTGTAGTCCATATAATCTAGAAGAGCATCAACACATTACTATATGATACAGTGACTGACTAGGTCACTATCTTCATCCTCACTTTCACATTCACTGTTGTTTTCTTGTGCAGCGGGGTCCACACTTTCATGCAGCAGGGTCCACAATTCCAGCATCACTCATGCACTGAGTTCACATGTGTCAGTCTTTACTCATTTAAGTTTTCTTCATCGACATCTTCAAAACCATTTACACCTCTTACCAGACTCATTATTTGTGCAGTTGTTCTTTCTTCACCGCTGAAACCTTGAAAACCACTTTCTTCTATATCTGGAAGGTATATAAAACTAATGTATGTGGCTGGAATTCCTTTCAGGCATTAGAAATCCCATTATGGCATCTAGAATTGTCAACATCTTCCAGAATGCCACTGAATCATCCCCAACAACGACCAGCCTGGTAACACCATTTTACTGAGGCAGTCACACCTTGGTCCGTTGGCTGCATAATGGTAGTCACATTAGGAGGTAAAAACTTAGTTACAATGAGACCATCATCAGATATGAGAATCCTCTGATTGAGATGTGGAGGGGCATTGTCAAGCAACAGAACAGCCTTCTGAGGCAATCCTTTCCCTTCTAGAAATTGCTGAACTTGTGGTACAAAATGTGTGTGATACCAGTTTTGGAATTTTCACTATCCATCCATGCTCCTTTTTGGTTTTAACAATGCACCAACAGATCCTTAGCTGTGATATCCCCAAATGCTGCTTGCCCTTTTTTTTCACTAGTAATTTCTCTTTATGATTCCCAGAAGCATTAGCAGTGCAGAAAATTGCATTGTGTCCTTTAGAGACAGGAGCATGAACTTTGCTCTTAAAAGAAAGGGTCCTGGTTGAGAGACATTTCCAGTACAGACCACTTTTTTACATTTGGTCCAGTGTCAAATTCATTTCTTCCACAAATTTCTGAATCTCTTCTCACAAGGAATCAGCTGCTGCAATGTTTGAATTAAGCCACTCTCCTTCCACAGTACATTCCTGAATCGCATGACATTGTTTGAATCTACTCCATTCAGGTGAGGCATTAAATTTTCCCTATAGCTTCATAAAAAAATTAGGTTTTTTAGCACCCGTCACACCTGAAACAATGTCAGCTTCTGCTCTTTTTATTCATCAAACGTAGAGCTCTTGATAGTTTTTCATGTGGATGATCCAGAACTATAACCGAATCACATTTCCTGATAAAATCCTATATTT
Organism: Schistocerca serialis cubense; assembly: GCF_023864345.2. NCBI lineage: Eukaryota > Metazoa > Arthropoda > Insecta > Orthoptera > Acrididae > Schistocerca > Schistocerca serialis. The sequence goes on from NC_064641.1 coordinate 906,357,047, forward strand.
TCTGCTTATTCTTTTTAATTTCCCAAACAGTCTGCATTCCAATACTGTAATTAACACTTAGTTTTGCAGCAGTTTCCCCCTTCTCAAATCTTCCAGTAAATTGCAATTTTTGTTTTAATCTCAACAGATGTTTCTTTCTTTTCTCTGTCATATCTTTTACAAATTTCTTTTAACTTGCTTCATTGACACTTGCTTGCCGATTGACGTCAGAAAATAGTCTGTTTTCAGTTTACATGGAACAGGCATGAATAATCCACAGACTAGATAATCCCCTTACATGCAAGTGAACAATTTATTTTAAGTCATGTTGTTGTTATGCCATCCCAGATTTTCCACTGAACAAGTTCATGTCAGACACGTGGCTCATATGTGATATGTGCACTGTTACACGAGTGTAAGAATACCACTTGTATTCAATCCAAACAACATGTTAACCAATCTGGTTTATTGATTCCTTCCAGCAATACTTACTGGCCATTTGTTGTGACAGAGTAGTAGGGGAATGGTTCAACATCATTCCATCCAAAGTGGATGTCAAAGTATTGCTTGTAGTGTTACTGGCGCCCACCTTACTCTGAGATGATAAAAGTCATGGTCATATGACAACAGTATCACATACATAAGGTAAAAAGGTGCCGTGCACTGGCGGAGCTATCATTTGTACTCAGGTGATTCACGTTTAAAGGTTTCTGACATGATTAAGCACACACGGTAGGAATTAACAGGCTTTGAACATGGAATGGTAGTTGGAGCTAGAGGCATGGGACATTCAATTTCGGAAATTGTTAGGGAATTCAATATTCCAGTATCCACGGTGACAAGATGTGCTGAGAATATCATATCTCAGGCATTACCTGTCACCATTGACAATGCAGTGCCCAATGACCTTCAGCTAACAACTGAGAGCTGAAGTGCTTGTGTAGAGTTGTCAGTGCTAACAAGACAAGCAACGCAGAGTGAAATAACACCAGAAATCAATGTGGGATGTACGATGAATGTATCCATTACAAAAGTATGATGAAATATGGCATTAATGGGCTATGGCAGCAGATAACCAATGCAAGTGCCTTTGCTAACAGCACAACATCACCTACAGTGCCTCTCCTGGGCTCAAGACCATATTGGTTGGACCCTAGATGACAGAAAAATTGTGGCCTGGTCAGATGAATCCCAGTTTCAGTTGGTAAGAAGTGATAGTAGGGTTCAAGTGTGGTGCAAACCCCAAAAAGCCATGGACCCAAGTTATCAACAATACATTGTACAAGCTAGTGGTGGCTCCATAAATGGTGTGGGCTGTGTTTAAATGGACTGAAGTGATCATTGACTGGAAATGGCAATGTTCGGCTACTTGGAGGCCATTTGCAACCATTCATGGGCTTCATGTTCCCAGACTAATGAAATTTTTATAGATGACAATGCGCCATGTCACTGGGCCACAATTGATTACAATTGGTTTGAAGAACATTCTGGACAATTCAAGCAAGTGGTTTGGCCACCCAGATTATCTGATATGACTCCCATCAAAAATTTATGAGATATAATTGAGAGGTCAGTTCGTGTACAAAATCTTGCACTGGCAACACTTTTGCTTATTATGGACAGCTATGGAGGCAGTTTGGCTCAATATTTCTGCAGTGGACTTCCAGTGACTTGTTGAGTCCATCCAACATCAAGTTTCTGCAATACGCCACGCAAAAGTAGGTCCAGCACAATATTAGTAGGTATTCCATGACTTTTGTCACCTCAGTGTGTATTGTGGTTTGAGACAATATTAAAATCTGCGAGACATCAGGGGTATAATATCCCATTTATTTTCAAATTTCTTGTTACTTTGTTATTTTCTCTGGATGTAAAGAAAAAACCAAAACATAAGTTTAGTAGTTTTGCAAAGTGTTGACATGTGTAAGTTTTTGGTGTCACTAATTTTTCTGTGATTGTACTATGACTTCTGTCCTGTAAATTAGAGATTCGTGGAAAATGCTGAGGCTAAAACAATACATTATTTACATGAAAGGAGGAGACCTTCTATATGGCCTGCTAGTAAATGTATTCATGAGAAACTCATGAAGCAGACTGTTAGTGTTTCAGTGGTTTGTATTGTTTCTGAACAGACTGAGCAGAGGTAAATAAAAATTGGAAGAAGAGAGAAAATATGTATTAACAATTATTATATGAACTATTCAGGCACAGATGTTATTGTAGGATGGGGAAAAACTCTCAGCTATTTGATATGACCATATACAGTGTCCTATCTTTGTTTGTCACAGACTTCGACCGGCCTGGTGGCTATGGAGAGGCTGGAGCGCACATATATGAAGTAGCCAAAGAGATGAATAGACAGGGTGACTACTTCCCACTGTGGGGGACATGCCTTGGAATGGAGCTATTGGCACATGTTTCAGCTGGGCGACGTGAGCTACGAGCTGACTGTTGGGCCTCTAACCTGGCAATGCCACTTAACTTATGTCCAGGTACAGGAATTGCTCAGTTCTCACTACAATGCAGAAACAAAATACAGCTATTGCTTCTGTGTTATATGTAATTTTGTATTATACTGCCTTCTTATTGGTATACTGATTTTCTGCTGTATTCTGATTTTCTGCTGTATACATGTGAGGTTTCCTCTGTGTACTCGACTGAAAGTGTGCTTTTGGGTGTTGGGTTCAGCTGCCATTTCCATTCTATTGACAATATTTTGATGACCAACTCAGTCATCTTCTTCAGGTGCTGCAAGTTGTTCTGTTATGTGACATCCCTGTTTGAATTCCAGTGAGAATGCCAAACACATAAAATGGAAGGTTATCTAAGTACATAGAAGCCCATTAATTGCCGTATCGCAGGGACGACCAAGAATTTGGCACAAGCCATGCACTGGCATGAGTGCCACAGCACTTAGTCCAGCTGCAAACTTCCCACACTGCTGCACCACATTGTCTGAGCATGTGGAGAGCAAAGAGGAGGAAACTGCAAATGCACCACATTTAAATGGCGATGCAGTCATACTGATATGACTTAGTTTTACATTTCACATTTCTCAACAACGTACATCACAAACAAAACAAATTTTCAGAATTATTTAATTACTTTTGACCTGCTGGAGACATAATATAATTTTTGTCTGCTACAGACTTACCATACAGACAGATGCAAATAATTTCACAGATTTTTCTCTTTCAAATTATATAATCATGATTTATTTAGTTTCATAACCAAAAAATGCCTTTCACACATATATGGTGACTGAAATATTTGATCACATTTGCAATGTCATTATGGAGTGATGGCAAGTCTTCCTGAGGCAAACAATGTAGATTTCCCAGACAGTTTTAATGTCAAAGAATTTGTCTTTTAAATGGGACTTACAGTGGAGATCAGTCACTCCCACCTGCACATGCACTGAGATGTTTGCAACTGAAACTGCAAACGGTCTTGAAAACAGCTCAAAAACAGATGTAAGATTAGCAGTGTCCTCAAAATGTTTAGGAAAATATCCGTTAATTCAAGGCCATAATGAATTTTTCAAACCTCACATTTTCTTTAATGCCAGTGAGCTTAGAGTAATGGACAGTATTTTTCGTCAGACTTTGTCCCTTCCAAAATATGATTTTCTTTTTAAATGCATCTCCATCAAACCAGAAATAAGTTGTTTCTCATCTTGCAGCATCTTTCTGTGGGCAACTTGCAGCTGAGTTCATAAAAAATGTGAAGAATGCAAACCATTCCAGATGTTCTGATTTTAATTTCTATTTTTCTTTTTCCTTCATAAATTCAACAATAGCCTGACCCTTGGCTTAACCAAAATACTTGGCAGTAAAGTTCCATCATAAATAGTTCCAGCTGACAGTGGCATAATGTGTACAACTTCAGAAAATCTTTTTATTCTTCCCACCAATTTCACCAGGAGCTCAGTTCCTGAAAGTGTAGTGCAAATTGGGTCTAGATGTACAGAACAATGAGTCCCATCTGTTGCTATTTGTAATTTTTGCTCTTTCATCATCAACTGCACCTTTACATTCTTCCCACAGTGGTGTAATGTCATTCCACAACAAATTTGTGGTACCCATTGACTGTGCGACTGTGTATCACATAATAGATATCGAGAATTCTTATCCTTCTCTCCTGTTGCTCCTGTTCATTTTAAAGGCTTCTGATGATAGATCACTAGACCTGTTTCATGTGTGCACAAATCATAGTTGTGTCTGAAGAGATTTTCCTTTTTTAAGATCCTCCCTTTTGTGAAAATTAGTATTTTTTATATATACAAGCAAGACAGTGGCAATATTTTGAGAGTTTGAAAAAGGGTACTATAGGAATCCTTGCATTTAATTTTTTTAATCACCCTGTTATTTTTTTCTGTATTTTAAATGTTTTTGTAGAAGATGTATAATTCCTCCAAAAAATTATCCCGTACATAAGTAGCGACTGTATACTGCAATGGTACATTGTCAGCACTGATGAGCAGCTTGTATTCTGAGTGAGGATCCTAACAGCATATGCCAGTGATTTCAGTCTGTTATTTAAATTTTTTAGGTGCATCTCCGACTTCTGCCTGAAAATAAATGCCTAGAAATTTTGTATAACTGACCTTTGACACATTTTTTCTTCGATAGTGTAAACAACGTTTGCAGGATGGAGGTTCTGTGTGGTGTGGAAGTTAACTGCCACAATTTTTTCATAATTTATGGTGAGCCTGTTGGTCCTGAACCAGTGCATTAAGGTATGCATAACTGATATTGCAGCCTCTTGCAGATTTTCCTTGTTCTGTGATTTAATTAGAATATTAGTGTCATCTGTAGAGAGTAAAGTGGTTCCATCATGTATTTTACTAGCCAAGTCATTTATGTACAGCAGAAATAGGGCAGGTCCCAGAACTGACACTTGTGGGACTCCATACTTGATTTTCTCCTCATTACTGAAAAAACTAGAAATTTTTTGTGTTTCACTATCTTTATGTTTTATTTCTCTAATATGCTGACGATAACTGAGGTACAACGGGAGCCGCCTTTCAAACTGGTCTCTAATTCCGCAATTACTTAATTTATGCAAATGAATGCCATGATCAATAACATCGAAGGCTTTACTTAGATCCAGAAATATCCCAGACACATGTTGCTTACCATCCACTGCTTTTAATACTTCATTTAAGAAGGCAAAATTTGCTGTCTGAGTTGACTTTCCAGCTCTGACCCCAAGTTGGGAGTCACTTATCAGCGTCTCTTTATTCAAAAACGCTATTTATCTTCTAAGAAATGTTTTTTCCACAATTTTGCTGCAGCCTGACACTACTGAAACTGGCCTGTAATTAGCAATATCACTTTTTGCACCCTTCTCATGCAAAGGTATTACTTTTGGAGTTTTTAGATTATTTGGAAACACATCACTCTCAAAAGATGAATTTACTATGTCTGTTAGTGGTTCCACAATAAATGTTGTGCTAGCTTTGATAATAACTTCTGATATCTCATCAACACCTGCTGAATGTTTATTAGGTAATTCTTTTAGGATTCTTGGCAGTTCCTCAGGTGTTGCTGGATAAATTAAAAATGTGTTTGGATGAATTTTCCGTCTGAGTGACTGGCTGGCTGTTTGTCAAGGTGTGTATTTATTAACTGCTGTGCTATATTAGAGAAATAATTGTTGAAAGCATTAGCCATGTCTTTGGGGTCAGGGAGTTTACTTTTATTCTTAATCAGCTCTTAGTACTGTGATTAATTGTCCTAGTGCCCATTGCTTTCCTTATAATTTGCCAGGTTGCTTTAGTTTTATTCTTGCAATTACACAACATTTTTTTTGCTTTTGAAATAACTACTGTTAGTATTCTTTTGTATCTTTTGATATATGTAATTAAATCTGGATTAGTATTTTACTTGGAGTACTCATACAGTCTCCTTTTATTTTGACATGATATCCGTATCCTTTTGTTATCCACTTATTTGTTTTTCGAGTAGAGTTAAACATAGTTATTTTCTTGGGAAAAGCCATTTTAAAAAAATGTTTGAATGTAGCAATAAACTTATCATATTTCTCATTGGAATCATTACAGTCATATACATCTTTCCAGCTTTCGCCCTTTAGGAGAGAACAAAAATATTCCACATTTTTTGTACAGAAATTCCTTACAGTGGGTTGTATTCTACTGGGAATTGAGTGTCCTGAAATATTCATTGCAAGAATTTGAGCATTGTGATCACTAAAACCTGTGTTTACAACTTGTATGTTATAGGCATATTTGCATGTATTTATCAAGATCTCATCAATAATGGATGCAGAGGTTGGTGTTTTTCGAGTTGGTTCAGTTACCGTTGCAGTGATGTTAAATGATTGTAGTAGATTTATAATGTCACCTCTGAATTTATTGGATTTCGAGAAAATAATATTAAAGTCACCACATATAATTATATTTTTCTTGGGAGAGTGAATTTCTTCCAAGGGTTCCTCAGTCACTTTTTTGTCTCCATCTGGTGACCTCTATATACAAATAGTAACTGTGTTTCGCCTTGGTAGTTCATCTATAGAGAGTTCTATATCTTTTTCACAGGACAGTTTATGATGTTCAGTTACACTATTGAATTCAGTATTTTCTTTAAAATATACACAGGTACCCCATAATTTGATATTTTCCTACAAAACGTGTTTGTATGTTTGAGCTGAGGAATGTATGTTTGCTCTAACATATCGTGTTTGAGCCAGTGTTCTGTAAAGCATAAAACAGAAATATCATTTAGGTCATTTAACATTATTTCTGTTTCATTTAGTTTATTTGAGAGTGATTGAACATTTATGGAGTAATTCAAAATTAGGGATCGGGAGTAAATCATTTCTTGCTTCATCACATATCTCACTATTTGATCTAGTAGGGAAAAAACCTCATTTTTTCCAGGGATGGCATTTGTGGTGTTTGATGTATGGCTTGCTGGTTCACCATATGTGGGTTCCTGTCTTTCTTCTGTTGAAATGTTTCCAATTCCACTTTTTTCCCGTCCTTTTTCACCCATCTGTCCATTACTGACTGCCTTGTTGCTGCATTTGATGGCTTGATATTTAACCTAGTAAGTGTGTTGTGACTTTTGTTGAGCTTATTTTTTGTTATATACTGATCCATAACTGTTTGTTTTTTTGTTGATGGAACTTTCACTTTGAGACTGGCACTTTTTTTCTGACTGTCCATTTGCATATGCTTTTCCCCTGTGCCTGTAATTGGTTTTTCAGTTTTCGCCATGTGTATGAAAGAAGCAAGCCTATTACAAATGCGAATCTTCCCTTGTTTGTTTAGATGTAAACCATGAGTTGTATATTCATTCCTTTTCAGGCATTCCATCTCGAAATTCACATATAATCTCTTCCTAAATATGTCTTTGGCAGTGTTGATTTTTTCTAACATAATGCGGTTTACAGATCTGATTTTTTTCATTTAAACATTGTGCATCATGTCTAAGCAGTATTAGATGGTAAACATGTGTTGTAAAATGCATACTCTGGGAGCTTTGAGCAATTCTTCATTCTCTTCTATTGCAAGCTCCTTACTTTCCAAGTTTTTAGAGGTCGTATTATGGACCAAAATGAGAAAAAAATGTCTAGTAAACATGGGCTCTAAATTGTGTGGTTGAAGAACTACGAGCACTTGTTCATTTTGTTACCATGAAACTCATGTCTTCTACTGAACAAGTGCTCATATCTATTAAGCCATGCAATTTAGAGCCCATGTGTACTAGATCTTTTTTTTTTTCTTTTTTGGGGTATACTTTCCAAAATATGGGAAGCGACGGGATTTCAGTAGAAGAGATTTATTTCACAGTATCAAGGATGAAGAAGTGCTCATGGTTCTTAAACCATGCATTTTAGAGACCACGTTTTCTAGACTTTTTTGCTCTGAATGGTCATTCCTGCCATTTTCCTGAATACTGACCATCCCTCCTGGGGCACTCTGTATATACTGGCAAAATCAGAATGTGTGTAACACAAAGTGTTAAGAGTTACGTGGAATTTACATTCCTGAATCCAAGTAAGCTGATGAACAGTGGAAGGAATAGCTAATGAAGAATTTTTTACTGTGTTTTTAAACATTTTGGGATTTTGCACAAATATGAAACTCCCTATGGAACCATAGGGAGGAACGCATAGTCTATATGGAAATTATTTCTACTTCTAGTATTGTGATAGTGGATTGATTAGTTCTTCCTAAATTTAATCTTGTTATTAACCACAGATACCATCAAGGAGTATGTAAATTGGCATGTGAGTGTAAGGGTCCTTAAGCCACTGAAGGAACCTATGCAAGAGATTCAGTGATCAATGTTACACAATGTTCGTACTGTACACTACTGCAGAACAAAAATTTTTTTCACTTTATTAATGCAGATATGCCATAGAACAGAACTGATTTGAAGTATGCTAGAAATCTTCTCTGTAATTAACACCACAACAGAAATTTCTTAGCACAAAGCAAACAGACTGTAGCTTTCTGGTTAATTAATGTACCTGCTGGTGCCAACTCAGTTTATTATACATCTGTATGCCCAAGAGCTTCACACATGGATTCTCTTACAGTTTATGACCATTGACCCTTACTTCTGGTAGCTGTAAGTCCTTTTTATTTGTTAGGAATTGCATAATATGAGTTTTCGGAGAGTCAAATGGTCATAAGGGAAATGCAACATGATATCATTTTAAAAAAAGTTGTAAGCATGTTTCATTATTATCCCAGCTGTATCTGACAGAAATGTGTTTATACCCTCTTTCAATATTCTTGTGTGATTGACAAACATCATAGTTTTTGATGAGTTCTCCACTATCCTGGGGGATTCATTTATCTAGACCAAGAACAACTTTGGGCTAAACACCATCCTGAATTCCATCTTACTCCTGCCCTTCATTTGTTAATGTGATCCTCTGTTTTGTATTATTAAAATATGACTCCATCTATGCAAAAGGATGACCTTTAGGACCATACCATTTTAGTTTCCCTAGCAGAATGAGGCCTTGACAAGACCACAGAATATGCCAACAAGGTAATTTTTATTGTTTAGTTCTTTTCGAATTGAGTTTGTGAGATTGTGCTGTGCTTTCTCAATATAGGATAGTTGTTAAAAGTTTATTATCAGAAAGGTAGTTCAGTGCTCTGTTGAAGCTACATTCTCAAAAAGATTTTAGACCACAGGATGGAGGGAGTTTGGTCTACAATTAGAGGTCAGTTGGTTAACTTCACATTTGTGTCTTGATATTACTTTTACATATTTCATTCTTTCAGAAAATGTTCCTTGACTCATTGCCCAGTTGTAAAGGTAACTCAAGGTTGATACTACCAAGTCAGGACAAGGTTTTTGCAATTTGGCTGAGATACTACCATAAATAGAAGCACTACTATCAGGTTGTTGAATAAGACTGTAGCATTTTTGTTTTGCATGTTGGTTTTCCAGTTTCTGTGTGTCTATTTAGTGATTGTCATTTTTTACTTGTAGTTCACTGTGGCTATTTGAGTTTACATATTGTCATTTTGTCATCTGGATACAGTGAGCAGAGCTGTGGTTATTAGAAAATTGAGTGCCAAATGGAGAAATAAGAACATTTCTGATATTCTTCTGCAGAGAGGTGACAGCTGTGGAGGCAGCCAGAAGCATTTACATCATGCATGGGGATAATTCCATTGGACAGAGCACAGCGAGAACATTGTTTTCTCATTTTAAGGAGGATCATTTTGACATTAGTGACTTTCCACATTTAGGAAAACATTCAGGGTTTTATGAAGTGCATTTAAACACATTAATCCACAATGATCCATGTCAGTATACTTGTGAACTGGCAAATGTGATGAACTGTCATCATTCCATCATTGTGTGACATTTTCACATAGTGGGGGAGGTTCAAAAATTGGGTGTATAGGTATTGCATCCTCTGAGCCAAAATCACAAAAATCAGTGGGTGGCCATATGTGCATCTCTGCTTGTTTGTCATCAGTTAGCTCATGAACAACATCAATCATTCCTATCCTGTATTGTTTCTGGTGATAAGAAATGGTGTCTTTATGCTAACAAAAGGAAAAGAAAGTAATGGTTGGGCCCAAACTAAGTAGCAATTCCCCGTGCAAAAACTTGTGTTCACCCACAAAAGATAATGTTACGCATCTAGTGGAACAGTGATGGTCTGATGTACTGTGAATAGCTTACTTGAGATGAAACCATCCCTACTGAGATTCACTGTCAACAACTGAGATGTCTTCCAGAGGCAATCCAAGAACAATGTCAAGGAAAACTGTGTGAAATGATGCTACTCCACAGTAATGCCTGCCCCCACCCACATTCTGCTATACTGTCAAAAAGCTCTTTACAGGAGTTGGATTGGGAAATTATTCCACACCCACCTTATTCACCTGGTCTTGTACTCTCAGACTTTCACCTTTTCTGCTATATACCGAACAATCTTCAAGGAACTTCCTTTCTGAATGAAAATGCACTCCAAACCTAGCTTGATGAGTTCTTCACTTCAAAACCATGTGATTTCTACAGTTGCAGAATTGAAAAGCTATCCCAGCATTGGCCAACTGTCGTAAATAATGAAGGAGAATATATTATTGGTGACTAAAGTCTCTGTTATGTGTGTCTGTTGCATTTATTAAACTTATGGAAAAATGCTACGAGCTTATGCACCAAATTAATACTTTTTAGTTGCATAATGATTTTTGTTATCTCTCTAACAGATGAGTTAGCAGAACTGTGGTCTAGTGGTGGAACTGGCATTGCCTGTCTAAGCAAGTTTATTAGATGTGCTTTTGATGGACCGTTTTTAGCTGTGTTTTTAGCTACTAATAGAAAGAATTAATTAAATTTAGTAGCCAGTAATTTAAATTTCATATCATATGTGTCACTGCCACTGCCATCTAGGAGTGGAATATCGTTTCCCTTGCTGAGTTTATTCATTTCATTTCTAATATCACTCCAAATTTCCATTGCTTTGTCCTAGGAATATTTGGTTTGCACGTCCCTGATAACAGGCTGAAGAATTTTACAGTACTGTTTTTAGTGCATTTTACTTCTTTGTTAAAGCTAGATCTTTGCATTAAATAAAGCACATTCTTCTTAGTACAAGATATTTTGATCCCAGATGTTAGCCTCCTCTATTCTTGGCTATCACTGTAAATGTTCCTGATCCATTGTAAAGGAAAACTGAATTCATACTATTGTAAAAATATCTTTAAAAGAGAAGTAATTCTCATTTACTGTGTGTCCTTGGTAAGTTTCCAAATTGTTTAATTATGAACTTTTCTTCCGCAATCAGCTTGTGAGATGTTTCTCCAGCGGTTTCTATTCCAGTAGGCCATGTGTGATGATAAGAAGTGGTGTGAAGTTGGATTGCAGTTCTCTCACATTGGTTCACTTAATTGATCTGCACAGCCAATCTACTTCTCTGAATTGCTGGCTATGTCGATCTCCAAACCCTTCTTCTCTGAAGAATAACGCTGGTTAATTGAATTTATAAGACCCTCTCTCTATTTTTGAAATAATTTAGTACTCGAGAATACTTTCAATTCAGTCATGGCATATTTCAACTTCCACAGAGAACAAATTAGATATTTCCCACATATAAATATTCAAACTCGTGCAAGCCAACTGACTCATCTCACATCAGATCCGATTAGAATACAGTTACAATATAGTTGGCTTAATAACCACTAGCAGTTATGCATGTGGGCTACTTCTCTGAAGTCCCATATATGAATTTTGATTAACAATGTTTCAACTGCTCTTTTTTCTCGTTACAATAGCCAACAATATAAAACACCATAAGACACATAAGCACTCCTTGTTTTTCCAATACAGCTTCTGTGGTGCGAGTGGCAAACACTTGTTGATGCCGTTCGACCATCGTGTCTTCCTTGTGCTTGTGACTCCTTTCCAGTCTGCACACACAAACATGTGTCGTGCTGTATGTACATTCTCTCACACTTATTTTTTAAAATATCATGTGTTTGAGATGGTAGAAGGATGAGTGGTTCTAGAATTTATGCGGAAAGTCTCGAAGCACTACACATCCCTCCCCTCAGTTTGAACGGGCGACATTTTATACATACTCATTATGTACATTAGTATTAAAAATTGGAGTCACAATAGGCCTAATACAGAAGCAGTCCAAAGTACTTTGGACAAATGGGTCATAAAGAAAGATGCGATGTCTTATAAAAAAGGTGATGCAGAATTAAATTGCAAATATAGACTGAAGATTGTACACAAAAATGTACAGTCATTAACAAACAAAGTTGATGAAATAAATATACTCCTCAATAGTGAATGGAAAGATGTTTCAATGTTATGTTCTTGTTAGCATTGGTTACAAAATGATTATTTTGAGTACTTAAAAATATTACATTTTAACCTTGCAAACTGCTTTTGTAGAATGGAATCAAAACATGGGGGAACTTGTATATATGCAAAAGAAAATGTAGATTATAAGAGTATAGTATCTGTTTGCAAACTTGGTTGTGAAAGAGACTTTGAAATCTCAGCTGTTGAGTTAATGTCTGAAAACACTATTATTTTATGTGTGTATAGATCTCCTGTTAGCAACATAAGTGGTTTCCCCCCCCCCCCCTCCCCCCCCCCCCCCCCCCAAAATATTGGACCTTGCTTTAGGCAAACTTAAGACAACTGGGAAAACAGTGGTACTAGTGGTACTATGTGGTGATTTTAATACTGACTTTCTGAGCCATAGCCCTCACAGAGAAACGTTTTTAAATATTATAAAAGCCTACAATCTTTGTCTTTCTGTTAGCTCTCCAACACATGTAACTAAAACTAGTTTCACTCTCCTTGATCGGGTACGTGTAAATGTGGACAACTGTACATCAGAAAACTTTGATACCGGCTATAGTGACCACCTTTTGCAATTACTGACCATACCTGTTAATCACATTTCGACCAATATAGAAAATGTTAGCCATAAAAGGATTTATAGTAGGAAAAATATTGAATACTTCCAGTACCTAATCAGCGAACAATCTTGGAGACAAGTATATGATACCTCTAATAGTAACGAAAAGATGGAACATTTTTTGAACATTTTCAAGCATAATTTTGACATATCTTTTCCACAAAGGAAAGTGATTTCAAAAAGCACAGTTAGAGTCAAAAACTGGATTACACCAGGCATCAGAGTATCTTGTAAAAGGAAGCAGGAACTTTTTCTGCAGTCAAAAACTCACAGCAGTCCAGAATTTATTAATTATTTCAAAAAAATACAAGCTAGTTTTTAAACGTGTCATAAAGGAGGCAAAAATTAAGGAAAATGCAAATATATTATGAAGTCATCCAATAAAACTAAGTTCATGTGGAAAGCTGTGCAGGATCTTCCGGGGAAGAAGACAACTCACAAAAATATTGGGATATCACATGATGGCAAGAATGTCACTGACCCTAGGGAACTTGCAAACAGTTTCAATTCTTACAATGCAGCTGTTGCTGGAAAATTAGTGAAGGAAAAATTTGGAAATCCACCTAATACAACATGGAAAGAACTTTCATCTATTGAAATAAATAATATATCCCTGTTCCTCAGTCCAGTAAGCCCAACTGAGCTCCTAAATAACATTAATTCACTGAAGAGTAAGTATTCAACTGGTATTGATGATATTCCAGATTATATTATAAAAATAACAGCAAGACAAATACTTTCACCTTTATTGGACATATGCAATTCGTCCTTATCATGTGGTGTCTTCCCTCAGCAACTGAAAATGGTAAAAGTAATACCGCTATATAAAAAAGGTGATCATCAATGTATGGGTAACTATAGGCCTGTGTCTCTATTGTCAGGGTTTTCAAAAATGATTGAAAAAGTGTTCCTTTCAAAACTAGTTACATTCTTCGACAAGAATAATATTATTTCTGGATGTCAACATGGCTTCAGACCACAGAGATCAATTGAAACTGCCACTTTCAATCTGATAAACCATGTCTTAAATGCAGTGGACAACCATAGAAATATCTCAGGTTTATTCTTGGACCTAACAAAAGCTTTTGATGTGATTGATCATTCTATACTCCTGAGGAAGCTCGAATGGTATTGTGTAAGAGGTGTGCGAAATCAGTGGAGTAAATCATATTTCGAATATCGCTCTCAGGTAACTGAAATTAAGTACATGGAAGGAAATGAACTCCAGGTACACCTTTCAAAACCATGTGGACTAAGCCATGGTGTTCCACAGGGCTCCATTTTAGGTCCCTTTCTTTTTTTGGTCTACATTAATGATTTCCCATCACACATTAGGGTTTCTGAACCAGTACTGTTTGTAGATGACACCAGTCTAGTGACTGAAGGGAATAATGAAGAAAATCTTACTGCATCTGCAAAAGATATTACAAAAAGGAGTGTCTGAATGGTTTACCAGAAACAGGCTAATAGTTAATCCCCAAAAAACAGTACTCATGAATTTCCACACTAACCAAAATAAAAATCCGGCACAACCTGTAATATGTATAGATAACCAAACCATTAGTGCTGTAAATGAAACTAAATTTATTTGGATTCATATCCATGGAAATCTTAAATGGAACACTCATATCACAGCCCTAAATTCACAACTAGCAAAAATGAGCTATATGGTAAGAATTCTCTGCAACAGTACTAGTACAGAAATAGTTAGGGCTGTATACTTTGCTCATGTACATTCAATACTGAAGTACGGCATCATTTTCTGGGGAAATGTATATCAGGCCATAACAGTTTTCAGGAAACAAAAGGCAATTATAAGAATAATGAAACAAGTGAGCAGCAGAAAATCATGTAAACCTTTCTTTAAAGATCTAAAGATCCCTGCATTTATATACTGGAAGTAGTCACACATGCCAAAAAAAGCATTCTGAGAAAAGAAATCCTTTTTCCTCAAAACAAAAGTGTCCATGATTACAGTACCAGGTCAGACAGTGACATACATGTTAATCATTGTAACACCACATTATGCCAAAAAGGTGTATATCATGCAGGAACAAAACTTTACAACATATCACCAAGACATATAAAATCTCTTGTCTGTGACATCCTACCTTCTGAAAAACTGCTACTATTTAATCTCACAGTATCTTATGCAAGAAAAAATGTAATTTGTATCCTTAATGGTAGAAATAAGTTATAAATAAACAGTATTTCAAAAATTTGTAATTATTAACTGTATAGATCCAATTTGTCATAAAAATTTATAAAATGTATGTTTGACATTTGAAAAACCAATAGCTAAAAATGTTTTCTGTCCAATATCGTGTATACAATATATGTTCTTAAAAGGAGATATATATGGACAAATAAATAAATAAATATTACATATAATAACAATTCATATTTCAAAAGTAAGCATTCCACATCATTTTTATTAACTGTGCATAAATCTTTTATTTACTATTTAGCTTTTCTTTTTTCATTTTACTTTGATTATAAAACAGGAGTATTTCATTTAATGTTGGAGTCAATTCTGTTATATCTAGGAGTTGTAGGGCCTAAACTTTTGGTTGCCAATTGTAAGCTCCAGGTGCAGTAGCCACCAGAAAGATCGCGGGAGGCACACATCAGCATGGCGCGTCACAGACAGTAGTTGCTGCAAGTAAAGTCCCGCCCACCAGAGGGCATGCAAGAATTCGGCCGCGACCTCTGCCAGCGGAACAACAACAACTCAGGCAGCACGGGCCGTGCCCAGTTGAGTTCACATCGGGCATGCCTAGCAGATAGTTCCCGGTCTACACTATGTGAAGTCCGATGGAAAACGTGAATCGTGTTGCTACACAATTGGCGATGAATAGGGTCGTTCTTTCGCTTGCTGCATCGTTGTTCCAGTTTTGCAGCTTATCCATGGCATGGAGGATTTAGTGCGGGTTTTGGTTGAGCAGCAGACGGAGCTCATGGCAACCATGAAACAATTGCTTTGGGCGTTGATCTCCACGCAGTATGCTCCAGCGCTGTTCCCTCCTCCCTTTCCCCCGTATCACGAGACAGCGGAGGATTGGGACGCATATGAACATTGCCTTCGGCAGCATTTCCAGGCGTTTCATGTTGCCAATGCAGAGGTATGTCATGCTCTTTTCTTGTCTTGGATATCTCCCTCGCTTTATCAAGTTTTGCGGCAGCTAGCGCCGTTGCAGGAACCCTCGTCCTTGTCTTTTGACACATTGTGTTCATTGCTGTCTTCATATTATCGCCGCTGCACGCATATTGTGGCGGCTAGGGTCGAGTTCTATCAATGCAAGAAACAGCCCCATCAGTCTTACCGGACATGGGACGCTACCCTGCACGATCTTAGTCACAAGTGTCATTTTGTCATGGAGCAGTCGCGAGAGTCGTACGCCCACGTTATGGTACGCGACGTCATTGTTCGTTCGGCCCCTGATAGGGAGGTCCGGCAAAGGGCCCTGCAGTTGGGAGACCCTTCCCTTGAGAAAGTCCTGTCCATTGCGCAATCGTATGAAGTCTCTCACGCCGTAGGTCAACAGTTGGAAGCATGGTGTGACATCGTGGCGGTTCAGGGCGGCGCGGCCGCGTCCACTGCGTCTGGGGTGGATGACGTGCGAGCGGTACAATCCGGCCATTATGGCCGCTCCCGCATGGTGCGTAAACAGAGATCTGGCGTCGGCCCCTGTTACCATTCTGTGCGTCATGCTATATACATTGTGAACGGTCAGAGTGCCCCCAGCATTGGGCCGTTTGTCGCAAATTTAATAAAAAAGGACACATTGCTAAAGTTTGCGCTCAGCCTCAAAAGAATCAAAGGAAGCAGGTACAGGGGATATGGATGTTGACATTCAGGATGTTTCATCAGGCCAGGCTCCTGACGCATCGGCACACAAACTCTTTATCGAGGTGCCGGTTCGGTCATGCTGATTACAACTGCAAGTAGATACGGGCGTGGCGGTTTCCTTGTTGAATGCACAAACTTACTCTGACCTTGGGTTGCCCCTGTTGGCGCCAGTTTACCAGCGTGTATGCGGTTATGGTGAACAGTTCATTCCCATACTGGGTCAATTCACTACCGACGTTACTTACATATCAGTCACTCGGCCTCTTACTTTTATTGTCGTCTGCAGCCCTTTTTGGATTGGATGCCTTTCAAGCTTTTGGTTTTTCTATCGCAGACACCATACAGTTGGTCTCCGAAGACATTCCCTATCAATCTTTGGACTCTTTGATCTCTGACTTTAAGGATATCTTTGAGGAGGGCCTGGGGCGTGTTTCAGACTTTGAAGCTCACTTAACGTTGAAGATGTCGGCTCGCCTGCATTTTCTACGTGCGAGGCATATCCCCTTGGCTCTCCACCCTCAGGTAAAAGCAGAGCTAGACCGGATGCAAGCCTTCGGGGTCGTTCTTCCCATTTCTTCTAGTCAGTGGGCTTTGCCCCTCGTTATTGTCAGGAAACACTCGGGAAAATTACGTCTTTGTGGCGATTTCAGGGCCACCATTAATTCCAAACTGGTGGTGGACATATATCCCTTGCCTCGTTCTGATGAATTGTTCTCTGCCATGGCGGGAGGCCAATATTTTTTGAAAACCAATCTTTCGAAGGCTTATCATCAGATATCACTTGACGAGGACTCCAAACGGCTGGCGGTCGTCAACATCCCGTTTGGCCTTTACCATTACCAGCGGTTGGCCTTCGGAATATCCAGTGCCCCGGTGATATTCCAGCATTATCTTGAGCATGGCATGTCGACAATCCCTCATTGTATTAATTACCTGGACAATATAATTGTCACACGCCACAGCACGAAGGAACACTTACACAACCTTCAAACCCTCTTTCTCAAATTCAGGTTCGTGGGCCTGCATTGCAACCTGCATAAGTCGAACTTCTTCCAACCGTCCATTGAGTATGTGGGCTACACCATCTCTTGGCACGGCATCCAGCCGCTAGGAAGTTTGGTCCAAGGTATCGTTGACCGTCCACGGCCCACTTTGCTGAAGGAGTTACAAGCTTTTTTAGGCAAGATTGCCTATTACCACCGGTTCATTCCCAGGGCTTCCACCATAGCCCATCCCCTGTACTGCCTTCTGCACAAGGGTGTTCCTTTTGATTGGTCGCCTGCATGTGAGTGAGCGTTAAGCTCATTGAGGGGTCTCCTCACGTCAGCACCTTATTTGGCTACTTTTGACCCCAATAAGCCGTTCATCCTGACTACAGATGCGTCGCAGTATGGGGTGGGGGCGGTCCTGGCCCATCGCAACGCAGATGGTTTCGAGCAGGCACTGGCGTTTGCGTCTAAAACTCTTAGTCCCATGCTGGCCCATTACTCCCAGGTGGAAAAAGAGGCATCGGCTGTTGTCTATGCTGTTACTAAGTTTCACCCTTTCTTGTATGGCATGAAGTTTCAGTTAATCACTGACCATAAGCCATTAATATTGTTATTTGGCCCTGTCTCTCAGATTCCGGATAGGGCAGCCCACAGACTGCAGCACTGGGCCTTGTTCCTCTCTAGGTACCATTATGACATTCATTTTCACCCTACCGGACAGCATGCCAACGCTGACGCTCTTTCCCTTCTTCCGGTGGGCCCAGATCCTAAGTTCGATCAGGAGGAGATTATGTGTTTTCATTTGGATGTGGCGTCCCACCAAGCAGTTGATGGCTTCCCGATCACTAGTTCTAGAGTCTCCAGGGAAATGGCAGCTGACCCGGTTCTCTGGCAAGTAGTTCGCCTCGTTCAGCAGGGGTGGTCATCCCGACCTCCAAGCCGGGCCTCGGACCCTCTTCGTAAATATTTTGTTCTACGAGACCGCCTCTCTGTCTTGGAAGGAGTTCTCCTTCTGGCTACCGATGATACAGCTCCTCACATGGTTGTTCCTGCAAGTTTGCGAAAGGAGGTCCTCACGTTATTACATTCGGGACACTGGGGTGTTTCCCCGTACTAAAATCTTGGCTCGCAGACATGTGTACTGGCCCAGTATTGACAGAGAAATTGAGCACTTGGTGGCCGCCTGTTCCCAGTGTGCGAGCCAACAGGCGTCTCCCAGGTCAGTGTTCTCTTCATGGCCACCTGCAACCCAGGCATGGGAACGTGTTCACATAGATTTTGCGGGCACGTTTCTCAATGGGCTTTGGCTCATTGTCATTGATGCTTATTCCCGATTCCCATATGTGGTTCGCCGCTCCTCAACCACTTCAGAAGTTGCAATCCAGGCACTAGGAAAAATATTTTCTGTGGAAGGTCTGCCAGTCACTCTGGTATCGGACAATGTACCTCAGTTTATTTCACAGACCTTCCAGGATTTTTGTAGGCGCTTCGGTATTCGGCTCATTTGCTCTCCCCCATTTCATCCACAATCAATGGGAGAATGAAGCCCTGCAGAGCTCCTCCATGGGCGCCAACCTAGGACTCTGCTGCACCTCCTCCGGCCTGGTCCTCGCCAGTCTTCGCAAAACAGGGTACCCGGCTTTCCACTGAGTATGTCGGTCTGGGCACTTGGGTTTGGTCGCAATCCACATTGGATACTGGCAGTGGTCCTGCACCGCAATGGCCGCCAGCTCTATACCTTGCAGGCAGGGGACTGGGAGGTACGTCGTCACCAAAATCAGCTACGTCCACGTTTGGGCACCCACCCTCCGACCCCTCGGGTGCCGGCTTCCCCATTGCGGGCTTTTCTCAGGGGACACTACCGCCCCTCCCACCTGTGACTCTGCCACACTGCGATGATTCTCAGCCTTGGTGGCCTCCATTAGCTCCAGCACCGGCATCGCCATCGTTAGAGATGGCCCAGCGAGAGCCGGCCCCCCTCGCAGGCCCAGTTTCTCAGGAGGTTGGTTCATCTGTGGTCGTCCCTTCCCCATCATCCCCGCCACTGGTCTTGCCCATCCCGAGGTGGATCGGGATCTGGAGTTTGACGGCTTGTCGCCCGTTCTGTCCTGGGCTCCGGTGGTGGGACGACGGGGGCCTCTTTGTGTGGGTCACTTCCAACCATATTTGGCAGGTCCCCCCGACTCCAGCCTTCCAATGGATGTGGAGGTCATCGCTACTACACGACGCTCCATCTTCCAATGCAGTGGATCACAGTGGCTTCGCCCCCCAAAGGAGGAGGAGTGCAGTAGCCACCAGAAAGATCGCGGGAGGCGCACATCGGCGCGGCACGTCCCGGACAGTGGTTACCACAAGTAAAGTCCCATCCACCAGAGGGCACGCAATTATTCAGTCACGTCCTCTGCCAGCAGAACAACAACAACTCAGGCAGCATGGGCTGTGCCCAGCTGAGTTCACATCGGGCATGCCTAGCAGACAGTTCCCGGTCTACGCTATGTGAAGTCCAATGGAAAACGTGAATCGTGTTGCTACACCAGGTGTTCATGACACTTGAGTATTTTACTCTTTATTCGGATTCCTTGTACTGCTTCTTCAGTATGTAATAGCCTTATTAATTATAGACTGCTTGTAGTCTGGAGGAACTATGGCCAAATGAAAGTGTTCTTCTCGACACTTGTAAACTCACGCGCTTTTTTAAAACATCTCTGTTCATCAGGCCACAGGTCGTCCTATCTCCATATAGGTACGCCTGCCCTATATCCTTTGCAAATGCCGGGTACACCCCCCTTATCCTTTATGAGTTCGCCTCATGGTTCATTGTTGTAGTATGCATCTCTATGTACACTATAATTAAATATTTCCTGGTAAAAATAAAAATCTATTCACACTTCACACCCACTTCTTAATACTTCATTTAATACCCTAGAATCCTCCTTCATTCTTCAACTTCTTAATAGACACTATGTTTACCTATACATCAACTCTTAGTAGATACTATGTCTACGTATATTGTTCAGTATATGATATTTTTACTTAGGAATACTTCATTTAATACTCTAGAGGCCTCCTTTCCTACAAATCATCAGAATATTTGTTAGACTGACATTCCTTAATAATTATCACAATCAGTTTCTCTCTGGCCTGTGTTCTCCTTAATTACTCATGCTTCCTTCTTATGTATACCTGATGTAAAATTATCATAGTTTATATATATATACTTATGTATATATGCGATATGAAATCATCATAGTTCTCATATGTATATATATATTTTCCTACATATATGTGCGATGTAGAACCGTCACAATAAACAACAATGTGTGCATATTTCCCAATGTACACATACCTTCCCCCTACAACACTTGACGGTTCATACCTCTCGACAGGTTTCTAGTTAGTAGTTTCATTGTTTATGTACGCGTATATCTTTGTGTGTATGATGTGTGTTCAGCCTGATTCTTTGGCTTTCTTATCTGGAGATAAGTTGTAAGTTATTGGAAACCACAGAGAATATGAAGGACTTCTGTGAAGCAGATGAATATGGAAAGAGGGTAAAAATAGGCAGGTACTTAAAAGAGAAGTAAGAAAGGAAAATATAGAAATGGTTGCTAAGATCGAAGAAGAGAAAAAAGATAGCCCCAAAGACAGGAAACCCTTCCCACCCCCCTTCCCCAGGATCCCTGCCTCTCTGGTACTTGAGTGAGAAGCCGGAGAAGATATGGTGTTAAATCATCTCCTACAGAATAGATGTTCTCACCTTCACCCTTGAGGTCCTCAAAGAAAATCTTAGCAACCCCTATGGAACAGCAAATAGTGAAGAACCAGTCACACGTGTTTGTGAGGGTTGTCCAAAAGGTGTGGTGTGTGTTCTGTGTTAGCCATGATTTATGTGTTGTTGTAAATCATGTTTTAATCTACAATACCCACCTCTTCCAAAAATTATACAAACCTTCCCATTTACATCACCTCTCATAAAAGGTGTAAAATATTATGTATCAAGTATAAAATTATATATTCTACTCATTTTCCTAGGCAAATTCTGCTTCAATGACTTTAATTCAATTAACTTACATTCAGTGTGAGAGTGGTATTCTCATGAATTCGGAAATTATCTCAAATGTTATGTGCCAGGTATGGTCCTCCCACTTTACTTAGGACTAGGATTACCAGGCATCTTTCCTGAAAACTAATGTTTTTTCTTTTGGATCACTCATATTAGTAGATTTAATGATGTTGACTTCACCCAGACTTCTGTCCACAGATTTGCACAGAACACTGGTGAAGTGATTACTTACAAAGACTAATTCAGGCAAAAATAAAACCTAACTACTTGTGGATGGCAGGAGAGACTGGCTGGCTAGGCAGATTTAGTCTATCTTACCTCAAGGGTAAAGTGTGCACCAATTCCCATCTCATGTCGCCGCCTAGTAAGTCAGAATAAGTTGGGATAAGACGAGACGAGCCATAGGGAGAAGTAGTGGCACCCCCTGGAATAACCGAGGATGATGCAATCAAAATTCCTAGTGGGCACAACTCTCTAACAACTGTGTATGATGCAGTCAAACTCGTAGCGGGCACAATTCTCTAACAACCAAGGATGACGCAGTCAAACTCCTGGCGGGCACAACTCTCTAACAACCGAAGATGATGCAGTCAAACTCCTGGCAGGCACAACTCTCTAACAACCAAGGATGACGCAATCAAACTCCTGGCAGGCACAACTCTCTAACAACCAAGGATGATGCAGTCAAACTCCTAGCGGGCACAACTCTCTAACAACCAGTCACACACCAGGAGCAGTTGTGGGTGACATAATCACAATTTCTCTCTGGTATGTTTCTCTATTAAACTGTAAACAGGGGATGATAGCATAGTGTAAGAAGCAGGGGGATAGTGCAAGAAGTTGGGGTAATTCGGTGCATGTTTTTTTTTTTTTTTTTAGTTTTTTTTTATTTTATTTTTTTTTTCCCCAGAAGAAACACTGAAAACAACTCAGGATACGACGGTTGTCACTCTTACCGTTAACAAAGAACGTTAACGTCCCTTGGAGACATATGTGGCCCTGCCTGGATCCCATGGATCTGATTTTAACTTCACTTGAGCAAGCGCAGACCAGTACTTCTCATTAAATTTGGTGTGCACGTTTCCCCACGGCAAAACAATTACCACTTTACTAGGTAACACAAAATCAGGTAAAGTTATTCTGTTTTCTACTCAGTCCTGGATAAATTAGAATCCTTTCCACAAGTCACCTATAACCTTGCTGGTATTATTAAGTTTGAAAGAAGCAATAGTCAAAATGTTTCCTGAGGTTACTCTCGCGGCAACTCCTCGATCTTTCATTTCTGCAAATGATTCCTCCAGGCTACTTATATTTATCACATCTTAAGTTGCAAGTTTCTCTTTAAAGTTTCATTCCACATTATGTACTCGAGTATTGACGCCTGCAATTTGCAGTTGGACTAGTGGTGATAACTTGTCCTGTTTCTCAACACTCTCTTTTAAAGTGTGTAAGCTATGTTTTACAGCATCGAACGTAACGTTACATACACTTTGAAATGATCCTAATTTTTCACCAAGTTCAACTTCTACATTATTATATTTATCTTCAATATCCAATTCTAACTTTTTAGCTAAGTCCTGAAATTGGTTGCTCTGTGTCTGACAAAAGTCAGTGAACAGTTGGTTTACATGACTGCTTAACGAACTAGCTAATTTCTCTTTCACCAAGCAAGGTGGTGCAGTGGTTAGCACACTGGACTCGCATTCGGGAGGAAGACGGTTCAATCCTGCGTCCGGCCATCCTGATTTAGGTTTTCCGTGATTTCCCTAAATCGCTTCAGGCTAATGCCGGGATGGTTCCTTTGAAAGGGCACGGCCGACTTCCTTCCCCATCCTTCCCTAATGCGATGAGACCGATGACCTCGCAGTTTGGTCCCCCCCCCCCCCCACCCTCCCCTAATCAACCAACCAACCAATTCCTCTTTCAGATCTATTTTAAAATTTTCTACTTTAGTAGTTAAAGCATCAAATTCAGTCTTCAAATTTCCCATACCTTCACATAAATTACTAAAGTCTTTACTTTGTGAATCTACCTTAGCACTTAACAATTCTAAAGTTTCATTCTGAACATCCAATTTATTATTTAATTGAGTGTTCACTGAATCTAATTTAAGACTTTGAGCATTTAAAGTTGTATTTTGATCATCCAATCGAGACTTTAAAGTTTTATTTAACTGAGTAGTTACTGAGTCTAATTTAAGACTTAGTTCCTCTGCCTCTGAATCTGCCCTTTGGGCTTTGATTAAATTTACTACTTCAACCAGTCAGGCACCACCTTCGTCACTTTCATTGCCATGGCTGGTTCTGAAGTTTCCCAAATTCTCTGTGTATTATCCATATTTCTCTTAGTTTTCGATCTATTAATCATCAAAAAAAATTCTACACTGAGTATAATAACTATACTAACAGTCTATTATTCAACAGTTTCGTTTAACTTTACACTCAAACAATTATTGTTTTGCGCTCACCCGGTGTAGAGTTCTAGCTTCGTTGGTGAGCAGATGTGTAATCAGCACCAGTGAACAGCACTGGCGCCAGCGGTATCAAATGTTGGTTTCAGCATCAGCGTCGGCAGGCATACGTGGAATCAGCATTGGTGATCAACGGCTGGTGCCAGCGACGTGGGAATTAGGCTGGTTTCCACATCTGCATACCTGTGATGTGTGTGAGAGCTGCTTACTCCCCACACCGGATCTTTGATGAATTATTCTCATCATATTTCTTCTTAGTCTAATACGTCAGAATCTTCTCTCTCTTCTTTTAATATTATATCTTCCTTACGTCTTCTCTTTTATTGTGTTTATTAATTTTCACCATTTGAACTTTTTAGGCGGAATGCAATTCCATGAAACAGTTCTCTTCTCTTGTTATACCCGGTTGCTATGGCAACGCATCATATCTTCTGCTTCAATTCCTCTCAAACTTCCCATTTTTTCAAGTCCTTTCCACTGGTTGCCATGTTCTAACAATGTGTGATGGTAAGAAGTGGTGTGAAGTTGGATTGCAGCTCTCTCACATCGGTTGACTTACTTGATCTGCACAGCTGATCTTCTTCTCTGGATTGCCAGCTATGTTGATCTCCAAAGACTTCTTCCCCAAAGAATAATGCTGGTTATGGGAATTTGTAAGACTCTCTATTTTTGAAATAATGTAGTACTCAAAGAATACTTTTAATTCAGCCATAGTATATTTCAACTTCCATAGAGAACAGATTCAATATTTCCCACATATAAATATTCAAACTCATGCAAGTCAACTGATTCGTCTCACGTCAGATCCGATTAGAATACATTTACAACATAGTTGGCTTAATAACCACAAGCAGTTATGCACATGTCCTACTTCTCTGAAGTCCCATATATGAATTTTGATTAACAATGTTTCAGCTGTTCTTCTTTTTTCTCATTACAATAGTCAATGATATAAAACACCATAAGATACATACGCACTCCTTGTTTTTCCAATACAGATTCTGTGGCGCAAGTGGCAAACACTTGTCAATGCTGTTTGACCATCACGTCTCTCCCTTGTGTTCATGACTCCTTTCCAGTCTGCATACACAAACATGTCTCGTGCAGTATGTATGTTCTCTCACACTTAGTTTTTTAAATATCATATGTTTGAGACAGTAGAAGAACAAGTGGTTCTAGAATTTACATGGATTTACTACACAGATGAGTTAGCAAAACTGTTGTCTAGTGGTGGAAAGAGCATTGCCTGTCTAAGCAAGTTTATTAGATGTGCTTTTGATGGACCATTTTTTAGCTGTGTTTTTAGCTACTAATAGAAAGAATTAATTAAATTTAGTAGCCAGTAATTTAAATTTCATATCATATGTCTCACTTCCACTGCCATCTAGGAGCTGAATATCATTTGCCTTGCTGAGTTTATTCATTTCACGCCTAATATCACTACAAATTTTGGTTGCCTTGTCCTAGGAATTTTTTGACCGTAATATTTGGTTTGCACCTTTTTGATAATATGCTGAAGAATTTTACAGTACTGTTTTAGTGCATTTTTAAGTCTTTGTTAAAGCTAGGTCTTTGCATTAAATAAAGCACATTCTTCTTAGTACAAGATATTTTGATCCCAGATGTTAGCCACCACTGTTCTTGGCTATCACTGTAAATGTTCCTGATCCATTGTGATGGAAAACTGAATTCATACTATTCTAAGAATATCTTTAAAAGAGAAGTAATTCTCATTTACTGTGTGTTCTTGTTAAGTTTCCAAATTATTTAATTAAGTTTTTTCTTCCATTATCAGCTTGTGTGATGTTTCTCTAGTGGCTTCTATTCCAGTAGTCCATTGTCTAGCACATTGCAAAACTATTTGATGTGGTGATCTTTTTAAGCAATTACTGGATCTAATGTGGAAAATCAAAGTATCTGTTCATGTCCTAATTTCATCAATAATATGGCTAAGAAAACTCTGGAAAAATTGTTGTTTGAAAGAGGAAGAATGTAATATTGCACAATCATATTTGTTCACTCAGTGTTTTATAACTGCAGAAACTACTGCCAATTGTTTATGTAGAATGCTACACTAATTTCCGATTTTATAGAAAGCTTCTTGTATTCTTCACCACCTACCTGAAGCACATCAGAATGACAGACAATTTCATTACAAATGCTTATCAAGATAATTATACCAAATATGTCAGCTACTTTTAAGTTCTACTTATGAGGCAAGGAATTTCTCCTTCTGTTCAGGTCAAGAGAGATCTCATTGTATTTGCTAGCATTTATGAAAGTAACAAATCAAGAAACAAATTAACTATGAGGTGTGTTTAAAAAGTAAGGTGACTTTATATTTTTACAAAAAAATATTTATGTCTTCATCAATATTCATGTCATCCCCTTCAAAGTAATCCCCATCAGATACAATACACTTGTGCCAACGCATCTTCCGATCCTCAAAGCACTTTTTGGTACAGCCTTGAGTACTTCTAGCGATGCAGTTTTTATTTCCTCAGTCGTTGAAAATCTTCATTTTTTCATAGGTCTCTTCAGTTTTGGGAACAGGAAAAAGTCACAGGGGGCCAAATCTGGTGAATATGGTGGCTGAGGCATGATTGTCATGTTGTTTTTGGCGAAAAAATCTCTTGCAAGCAACAATGAATAAGCAGGTGCATTGTCATGATGCAAAAGCCATGACATGTTTTCCCACAATTCCGGATGTTTTTTATGTATTGCGTCTCACAAATGGTGCATAACATCAAGGTAGTACTCCTTATTGACCGTAAAACTGTGAGGCAAACATTCATGATCCACTACGCCATGCTAACTGAAAAAAACAGTGAGCAAAACTTTGACATTTGGTCGTACGTGGCATGCTTTTTTCGGTCTTGGCTCTCCGGGATGCTTCCATTGGGACGACTGGGCTTTGGTTTCGACATCACAACCGTGAATCCATGTTTCATCACCAGTTATGACCCTTTTGAGCAAATCAGGATCATCATTGACATCATTCAAGAGCTCCTGAGCGATGGTAATGTGACAGTTCTTCTTATCAAAATTGAGAAGTTTTGGAACAAACTTGTCTCAGTGTGTATGCTGTTACAACTAGTGAGTAGGAGCTATATGCAACTACCAAATATATTTGGACCACAGCACTATCTTGAATTCTTGAAAGTTCATTCTACCTGATGTGGGCTGGATTGTTGGCATACATGCTGTTATGGTGGCTTATGTTTTTCACAAACCACAAATACCACAAGACGGTAATGAACATGTGGATGTTGTACAGGTGTGTTGGGTGGAAAAAACGTAGCATTTTTACACGAGTCCCATTTGAAACCTGCCTATAGTGTTAATTTCTTTTGGGATGGATCCACAGTTACAGTAAACTTTTTGAAAGTGAAAACCATTCTTTCACCTTCAGCTGTATTTAGTTTTTAAATAATTGTTTATTTTTCAATCACTTGTGCAATATCGGATGAGTTTTAAATGTAGTAATTATCATGAGCTTCAAAGAATCCAAGCTCCTTCTGGACTTGGCAGACATTGCAATAATATGGAAACATTAACAAAACTTTCCACCACACATGTTCCATTACCCTCAATATAAGTCATGCCAACATCAGAATGAATAAGAGCCAATATTTCACTGGATTACAAATGATTTCATAAATAGCAGATGCATAAAATGAGGCCATGAAGTCCTCACACTTTTGCTAATTTAGAGAATCTCATGAACCTGCTTGAAGCACTCGATATTGACTATGCACCAAAATCAGCTCAAATTGCATAAATAAATTATGAAACAAAAAAATATTGATTTATAGTAATGGAAAGTCCTTGGTGTAACATAAGTAAATAAAGAAGTAAAGATAACAAATTATTGTATATTTGGGGCACTGAGAGATCGATAGGGATATAAACAAGACTGACAACATTGCTAAGCTTTTGGATGATCTGCTACATTGATCTAGCTGACGAAATGGTATCAACACTGTGATTCATCTTATATCAGGACAATCTAGCTGTGCAGGTGTATGTGTATGTGTACTCTCAACTGGTTAGATTTGTAGAAGGTAAGGAGAGTAGTATCCAAAGGTTTGGCAACATTTTTAATCCTATTTGTATGCTCTTCAGCTGTTCAGCAACTCATTGAAATGACTGGTTGTTACCTTTTCTCCTTATATGTTCATTATCAACAGTCATTTTAAAAAGTTTAGACAGCTTAAGATGGTTAAACAGTTACAACCTTCAAAAACAGTCCTACAGCAATAGTTGCATTTGTGTTAGCTTCTAATGTGGTGACAGTTTGGTACAGCACTGGATACAATGAAGTATGTTTACCAAGGACAATCTAAACAACAGCTTGAGTCATGGCAGTGACATATAATTTCACTGAATCATGATGGCTGATTAAGATAAGAAAGGACGTTGGAGCAGAACACTTATGTGTGCGGTCTTTTATTTTAGATTGATTGGCAAAAACGGCATTATGATCTGAGCTATGTGTCACAAGGTATTTCAGTTTTGATTAAGGCCTGGAATCAGAATTTCCTGTGAAGCCATCCGCTGTTAGTGAGGCAGCTGAGTGCTGAGAATTGCAAGTCATCATGGTGAACATTTGGAGTGCAGGATCAATAAGTTGCCTGGAGGATTGGCGTAAGAATACAATGAGCAGAACTAAAAGTTATATGCAGTTTGCAGTTGCAGACATCCCTTGGCAACAAGCAGGTCAAACCCATCCCAGGCCCTGAAGCATTGGAAAGAAAAAATAGTCTGTTCAGAATTTACATTTTTTGAAAGTTAGCATGAAAGGGAGAAGTGTCTTGTCAATTGTAATTAGTTTTCAATCATGTAAGCCTTATGAATTCTGATGAGTGCTACTTGTAGCTTTACATAATTGTTGAAACTAATGTACACCAACCAAACTGGAAGACGAAGGGCTTCAACAGTATATTGTGATATTAGCAGATTAGGTCGTTCTTCATTTCATTGTGTACCAACTTCTCCCAGAGTGTTGTTGTTTTAATACAAAGGTTAATAAGTTTTCCCTTATGAGAGTGCACTGTATGAACAACAGCATAACATAAAAATCCAGGTAACATTAGCACGTCAAGTATATGCAGTTAGTGTAAGAAGGTAGGTCTGTGTTGTAATGCAGTCAGGCAACTGTGTTAGTGCTCTGCTTACTGTGCCAGGCAGGTTGTTCTATATTACAATGGTTTTTGGTTTCTCTCTGTCTTAAACCAAGGTGTGAATAGGTTATGAATAAGTAAATCTACATAATGTTGATTATTGCAGTTCATATGCTGATTAGCATCAAAACTGCTAAATAAATTAAATTTATAACAAGGAGAAAATAAGATGCTCCCAGTTGCTACATCAGAAAGGTTTTAGCACCTGAGTCCCCACCCCTCCTTTAGGGGGGACAACATCCAGCCACAATTGGCAAGGAATATGTAAGCCTTCTCTGAACAGCAATGGACAACTATGTTTCCTGGCATGGATCTTTGCCTGATGTGTTACTTATCCAACATGTTTGGGATTTTATTGGCAGCCAACTTCTTTATCACAGTCATACTACAACCATCTATGATGTTTTGTGGAATTGCATACAAGCTGTAGGGAGGAAGGCCTTCTTCAATTGCATGCCACGACATTCAGAAGCTCTTACTGTAGCACATGAGGCTTCATCATATAGAATCTGCAAGATGGAGTTCTTGTATAGTTAAGTAAACTTAATATCATGTATATTTTTTCATATCTGAGGGCTGTTCAAAAAGTAAGGTGACTTTTCAAATTGCGTGGGCAATGTACATTCGATTATCGATCTTTTTTTTGTTATGTTGGTACACATGTCCTGAAGATATGTTCACAGTTTCAAGTGTACAGCATACTTCATTTGTTTTTGACATGTAGAAAGATTAGACATGTTTTAGTGTGCTCGGTGATTTTCGATTATCATAAAAAAGGGAGCAAAGAATCTGTGTCAAATTTTGTGTGAGAAATGGATTCAAGTACCCTAAAACACTTGAAATGTTGACAGTGGCATACGGTGAGTCTGCTCTAACTAAAAAAAAAATGTTTAAAAGTGGTACAAGCCCTTCCAAGTTGGCGGAGAAAATGCTAATGATGAACCTCGCTCTGGACGCCCCAGCACATCAACAACAGATGATAACGTCGAAGCTGTGAAGAAAATTGTTTTTGAAAATTGTCAAGTTGCTGAGGATGTTGGCATATCGGTCGGCTAATGTCATGCAATTTTTTTAGATGTTCTGGCATGAGACGTGTGCCAGAGACCGATCATTTTGCCGCAGTAAAAGTATACATATATTTTTTTGGCACTCTGATATCAGTGAGGTATACTGTCACTTTCTTCTACATTTCCACTTTGCTTACAACTCTACAGAATAATGTTTGTGTAATGCTGACTATTCAGCTCATACAAAAAGGGTGTTACTGGGCATGGTGTAAATTGTCTCTCCATTACCATAATCGTTAATTCTCGTACACTATTCTACAAATTCAAGTGTCATGAACCTCATAAATTTTGGTGTCCAGTTAGAAAAAGAAGAAATCCATACAATATCACAGAGTCCTGAGTCTAAAGGAGTCAGAGCACAGCTCACATATCTTAGAAAATATTACACACATGCTAGTACGGCACAGTTTTGTCTTTCTAAAAAACAAGATGAACTTATCATTCAACAACAAATAGCTCTGCAATATTCACAGATAAATTTGCCCCCTTTGTTTCAATAAAGGAAGAAATGGACGTACATTACTTTGACTCAGTCGCTTTTGAGTGTCTTCCACATTCTGGACATTAGTTTAGATGTTGTGTAGAGCGTAAAATTCACTTTTACAGTTCTGATGAATGTCTAGTTTATAAATGAGAGTAAAGTGACAGGAATCGTCCATTTATAAACACACACAACATCAGGTCACAAAATCTCTAGCTGCTTCTATCGTCATTTATACCAGCTGTAATCTCTTATGATCGTATGATTAAATTAAACCTTAAGAGAATGTGAATGACTATGTGAAGGCTGAAAAATTCTATGCTTTAATAGTGAGTACTCTTTTGCAATACACAAAGACCTCCCCGTTTGCTACCTAAACTGTGCTGTCAGTTAAGCTTCTCTCAGCACATAAGCAGCCTAGTGCCATAACTTGTTGATATCATTGTTGATTCCTACCTGTAATCTTTAGCTGCATGCAATGAGTTACAGTTACACTGCATACTGCATAAATATTTTATTACCTGATTGCTATCTTGCACCAATGAAAGTTGTAGGCTTTTTTCTAGCATAGAAAATGCCTACCAGTATTCATTTATTCTAAAAAACCAACTCGTGGTTGCAGAACCATAACTATGAAAGAATTACTTTGCATCAGTTTCATCCTTTTTAGTCCTCTTTATCTTTTATAGCACTGGATGCTACACATATTGGATACATCAGATTCATTGAAATTATGGTATACACAGCTTTCCATACTTTACTTAAATTGTTAAATGAATTAAACATTTGTTGTAATTCTAAAACCAATATTAGCACTCAACTGCTACATTTAAACGAAACATACATGAGTAGAAAGCTGAACACAGTACAGTATTTCTCAAGTCCATGTATTCACTGGCTGAATAGAAGCAGTGGCACCATAAATATGACTAATGATTCTTTAAAGAGGTTTATATCCTTGATGGTGTTTAAGTTCTGATGGAGATTACTGAAAAGCTTTAAACTGATGTGTAATGAGCCCTTCTGCCACCATACAGTATTGGAGAGAAACTTCCTGGCAGATTAAAACTGTGTGCCCGACCGAGACTCAAACTCGGGACCTTTGCCTTTCGCGGGCAAGTGCTCTACCATCTGAGCTACTGAAGCACGACTCACACCCGGTCCTCACAGCTTTACTTCTGCCAGTAGCTCAGATGGTAGAGCACTTGCCCGCGAAAGGCAAAGGTCCTGAGTTCGAGTCTCGGTTGGGCACACAGTTTTAATCTGCCAGGAAGTTTCATATCAGCGCACACTCCGCTGCAGAGTGAAAATCTCATTCTGGAAACATCCCCCAGGCTGTGGCTAAGCCATGTCTCCGCAGTATCCTTTCTTTCAGGAGTGCTAGTTCTGCAAGGTTCGCAGGAGAGCTTCTGTAAAGTTTGGAAGATAGGAGACGAGATACTGGCAGAAGTAAAGCTGTGAGGACCGGGCGTGAGTCGTGCTTCGGTAGCTCAGATGGTAGAGCACTTGCCCGTGAAAGGCAAAGGTCCCGAGTTCGAGTCTCGGTCGGGCACACAGTTTTAATCTGCCAGGAAGTTTCATATCAGCGCACACTCCGCTGCAGAGTGAAAATCTCATTCTGGAAAGTATTGGAGAGAGTTACATGGAGGTATCTGTTCAGCCAGTAATGTTTCTAAATGTCATACTCCTTTGTCATATTTTGTAATTGTGAGTTAAATGTACAGTAAGGATAAGGAATGCTTCTCTGAGAATATATACATGCCAGAGGAAATATATTAATTGCCTCGAAAACAGGTTTGCATGAGTCTCTTATTTTACTTTTATTTGTTATTCTAATGGCGCTCTTCTACATTCTAAATGTACTGAGTCATCCTGGCAATTTCCCCAGAAAACACCGTAATTTAAGTGGAACTGAATATCATAATTGTTTCCACATTGGTACGAGGTTCCAGAGCTCTCATGGCATAACAACCTCTACCAAGCTTGGCATTAAAATACTCAATATGCTTAAACAATGGAAACTGCTTACCATAAAGAAGGCACATTAAGTTACAGACAGGCACAATTAAAGGACACTTACATAAAGGGTTCAGTTACAACTTTCTTAAGCAAAAGAGAAACACACACAATTCATTCACACAAGTAATCGCACCTGACCGCCAACTCCAGCATCTTGGGCGAGACTGCAACTATCACATTAGATGCAAGTGGCAATCTGGAGGGGAAGGGATAGTAGTGTATGGGTGAGGAGAGAGATTAATGCTGTCCAGTGGAGAGTGCAGGGCTAGAATGACAACAAGCACAGTGTCAGGAGGTTGTGTGGCAGGGAGGAGTGAAAAAAGAGAGGAGCAGGGAACGATGGGAGCATGTATTGGCAGAGGGCAGCAAATCAACAGGACAGGAAATGATAATGGGGAGGAGATGGTAGCACAAAGAGGGTGGAAAACTGTTGAGTGGAGGGAGGACTGCTGGTTGGTAGTCATACCAATATAAAAAGCTGTCAAATGATTGCAGCAGATCTGGTAAATGTCGTGGCTGCATTCACAGGTGGCCCAGCCCCTGAAGAGGTAGGATAAAACTGTGACATCACTGGAATAGGAAGAGCACAATGGGTGGATTAGGCAGGTCTTGCACCTGGGTCTTCCACAGGGATACGATCCTTGTGACAAGGGGTCAGGATTGGGAGTGGCATAAGGATGGACTATGACATTGTAGAGGTTGGGTGGGTGATAAAAACTAAACTCCATCTGAACAGGCCTTGGAAGGCCACCGTGTCATCTGCAGCCCATAGACATCACTGGATGCGGATATGGAGGAGCATGTGGTCAGCACACCACTCTCCCGGCCATATGTCAGTTTACGAGACCATGGGTGGGTGATGGAACACCCCTTTAGGAAGGGTGGGAAGTATCTCAGGTAGGATGTCCCTCATTACAGGGCGTGATGAAAGATAATCAAAGCCCTGGTGACAGATGTGGTTCATTTGTTCCAGGTTAGGATGCTAGTGGTGATGAAAGGGACACTCCTTTGTGGCTGGTTCTTGGGAGTGGAGGGAGGATTGGGGGTGCGAGGGGAAATGACATAGTAAATCTGTTTGCAGACTGGGTCTGGGGTTAGTACCTGTGTGTGAAGACCTTGGTGAGACCATCACCACACTGAGCAAGGGACATCTTGTCACTGCATATATCCCGTTCCCAGGTGGCCAGTCTGTGTTGCACAGATTTTTTGGTGTGAGAGGGATGACAGCCATAGAAATGTAGGTACTGTTGGTGGTTGGTGGGTTTAATGTGGACAGAGGTGTGGATGGAGCCATCAGAGAGGAAGAGATCAACATCTAGGTAGGTGGCACACTGGAATGAGGAGGATGACATGAAGCAGATGGAACAGAAGGTGTTGAGTTTTTGAAGGAACAGAATAGGGTGTCTTGTGGGCCTGAGTCAAGATCATGAAGATATCATCAGTAAACCAGAACCATGTTAGGGGTTTGGTGTTTTAGAAGGCTAGGTAAGTTTCTTCTAGATGGCCTATTAAAAGTTTGGCATAGGAAGGTGCCATGCAGGTGCCCATGGCTGTACTGCAGATTCGTTTATGTACCTTCCCTTCAAAGGAGAAGTAGTTGTGGGTTAGGATAAAGTTATTAAGGTGTATGAGGTAAGACGTAGTGGGCTTAGAGTCTGAAAGACGTTGAGAAGAGTAGTGTTCAATAGTGGCAAGATCATGGGCATGAGGGATGTTCGTGTGTAGAGAGATGGTGTCAACAGTGACAAGTAGGGACCCAGGAGGTAAAGAGGTGTGAATGGTGGTGAGTTGGTTAAGGAAGTGGTTGGTGTCCTTGCTGTGGGGGGCTAGATTATGGGCAATTGGTTGAAGTGGTTTGCCAGTGAGGGCTGAAAATCTTTTAGTGGTAGCACAATAACCATCCACAATGGGGCATGCAGCACTGTTGGATCACCTTCAACCTAGCCTCACCATCCGTCCCCAGGTCCCTTCCTCAGAACACTAACCTTACAGTAGAAGAAAGAATAGCCATACACAACCTCAAAACAAATCCTGGCCTAATCACCCTACCTGCACACTAAGTTCCACCACTGTGACTACCTGCAGAAGGCCGACACCAGTTATCTGACCTCTCCATTTATAAACTTTGTCAGAGTGATCCCATCCCAGAAGTCCAACACAACCTCCAATCCATGCTGAAAGCCTTAGGCACTTCCAAGAACCTCTCCCCTGAATGTATTTCCCTTCTCACCATTATGACATCCTGCACACACTTATTCTACATGCTCCCCATTTCCCCCACGCATTTCAATGGCTGTCATCCCTTTTGCACCAAAACATTCCTCCCATACAGCCTGGCCACCCAGGAACGGCATCTCTGCAACAATAAGAACTCCCTTGCTCAGTATGAGGGTCTCACTAAGGCCTTCACAGACAGGCACTATCCCCCAGGCCTAGTCCGTGAACAGATCTCCTGTGTGTAATGGGACATCCTCCTCTAGATTACTTTTCCTCAACAGCAGTTGTTGATACCAGAACTATTTTTTGAATTTCGGACAGGTCGATATTATCTCAGCTGCTTTTCTGAAAACTTTCATATAATTTTATACACAGTATGTTGTATTTGAAGCTAAAATTTATGAAAGGAGATACTTTATTTTTATGTTATAATTGATAAGTACTAGTTATGAATGTAAAGTTAAAATTATTTTTTTAGAAACATTTGAAATTATGAACTATTAG
The DNA here is from genome assembly GCF_023864345.2 of Schistocerca serialis cubense. Taxonomy (NCBI): domain Eukaryota; kingdom Metazoa; phylum Arthropoda; class Insecta; order Orthoptera; family Acrididae; genus Schistocerca; species Schistocerca serialis. The sequence goes on from NC_064641.1 coordinate 906,392,811, forward strand.
CACACTTAAAATTTCTGTTATTAATTATGCAATACTATACTGGTTATTATGTGTATTTCTGGATTCATTTATAAAATAATAATCAAAGGTAATAATGTAACAGAAACTAATGGAAATTCAGTTGTCAAGAAAAATTGTAAACCCTTTGGAATATTGTTATTCCGTTGAGTGAGACAGTAGCAAGCATGCCTCTGATGTGATCAGGTGTATTTTTTTTCTTTTTTGCAAACAATGTGATTTTGGCTTTGTTAATGCAGGGGCAGATGTGGGTTTTGAGTCTGAAAGACGTTGAGAAGAGTAGTGTTCAATAGTGGCAAGATCATGGGCATGAGGGATGTTCACGTGTAGAGAGATGGTGTCAACAGTGACAACCACAACTTGACCAGAAGAAGGGATCGGTTGGTAGGACATGTTCTGAGGCATCAAGGGATCACCAATTTAGTATTGGAGGGCAGCGTGGAGAGTAAAAATCGTAGAGGGAGGCCAAGAGATGAATACACTAAGCAGATTCAGAAGGATGTAGGTTGCTGTAGGTACTGGGAGATGATGAAGCTTGCACAGGATAGAGTAGCATGGAGAGCTGCATCAAACCAGTCTCAGGACTGAAGACCACAACAACACATAATGCAAAAAATCAAAAGACTGTATGATATACTAAAATGTGACAAAATATATTAATGTAACAACAAAAATTCTGCAACAACCATCTTCAAATTTATTTAGATCAGTCCAACCATGAGGTTCTAAAATTTGACTTTTTCAGCTTCAAGAATCAGACCTCTAGACAAGAAGAACAGGAACCATTTCTACACAAACAGATAAGTAAACTAGGAAGTTTATTGTAATCTTCACTCCTCTCAAATCTTCATGAAACACTATTGTGGATAATAAATTGGAATTAGGAAGGAGGGGGGAAATTACACGTGCCATTTCCCCTCATACCTCCCAATCATATCCCTCAGGAAAACCCAAGTACAAGACCTGCCTAATCCACTCATCATGCAAGTCCTGTTCCAATGATGTCACAGGTTTATCCTACCCCTTCAGGGGCTGGGCCACCTGTGAAAGCAGCCATGTCATTTACCAGATCTGCTGCAATCATTTGACAGCGTTTTATATTGGTATGACTACCAACCAGCAGTCCTCTAGCATGAATGGCCATCGCCAAACTGTGGCCAAGAGCACAGTAGGCCAACCTGTGGCACAACATGCAGCTGAATGTAACATACTTGAATTCATTTGCTGCTTCACTACCCAACCCATTTGGATCCTTCCATCCACCACCAGCTTTTCTGAACTGTGCAGATGAGAGTTATCCTTACAACACATTCACCTCTCCTTTAATTATCCTGGCCTCAACCTACAGTAACATACTGTCTCGACACCTTCCACTCAACAGTTTTCCACCTCCTTTGTGCTACCATTCTCATCTCCCATCCTGTTTATCTGCCACCCTCTGCCAACACATGCTCCCATCTTTCCCTGCTCCTCTCTTTTTTCACTCCCTTTTTCCCCACCTCCCTGCCTCATAACCTCCTGACACTGTGCTTGTTGGCATTCTAGCCCTGCACTTTCCACCAGACAGTGTTCATCTCTCTCCTCACTCATACACTACTATCCCTTCCCCTTTCCCTCCAGATTGCTGCTTGCATCTCGTGTGATAGTTGCAGTCTCGCCCAAGATGCTGGTGTTGGCGGTCAGGATTGATTACTTGTGTGAATGAATTGTGTGTGTTTCTCTTTTGCTTGAGGAGGTTGTAGCTGAAAGCTTTATGTAAGTGTCTTTTAATTGTGCCTGTCTGTAACTTAACGTGTCTTCTTTATGGTAAGTTGCAATCTGTCTTTTCCTACATTGGCAATATGCTTCACTCATTTGAAGTCATCTTGCATCCATATAACTACAGATTTTGCTTATAAGCTTCTTAGCTTCTTAATTGAAACAGCAGGTTCATCTGGATCCTTATTTTGAGGCATATAAAAGCTCAGTATTACAGTGTTCTTGTTATTTATGATTAACTGGTTACCGTGTGCCCAACTATTGACTTGTTTCTCAACACAGTTTACTGATTGCTGTACTTCTTCAACATTCTTGCCATTAAGTAAAACTGTTCCATAAGCAGCATATAAGATAGTTTTATGAGTTCCCAAATTTAGACTCATATTATTAATATAATAGGACAAATAGAAGAGCTCGCATAACTAAACCCTGTAACACCCCACATTTGATTCACCCCTCATTTGATAGTATTTCAGTGGCTGATTTTCACTTCTATTAGGTGTACCTCACAGATACCAGTTGTTTCTGATTACAAGGAAAGAACTGATCCACTTGTTTGGGGGTACTGGTATATCATAATGTTCAATCTTAGCAAGAAGGCTTTTGGGATCAACCACATCAAAAGCTTGAAAAGTCTAAAACATAACTGTTAATTGGTTATTGTCCATCGGATTTTGAGTATCATTGAGGCATTCATATGTTGCAGTCTGTGCTGATTTTATCCTTCTGAATCCATCCCTTGATCCAAACAGAATATCATTTTTACCAATGAAGATCTTAGCTTAAAAAAATTATTTCCTCTTATAACTTTTGATATACTATAAAATACTGATGGACATGTAGTTATTTGTGTCATCTTTTGCACCCTTTTTAAACATTGATGTGGTTTTAGTTGGTTTCAAGTCACTTTGTCGAAATGAGTGTAGAAATGTGTTAATTTTGTTATATTCTGGGCACTCTTATTTAAAATTACTGCAGGAATGCCATCAATACCTACTGAGCCTGTTAGCTCTCTCATTGCTTTTGGAGCCTCAACTCTCGTAACAGTAATGATAATCATGGTCGTGGAGTACAAATCCTTTTTTGTGTGGTAAATGAATTTTTATTATTTGGCATAAAATAGCAAGAAAATGTTTCTGCAAAAGAGAAGTTTGTTAACACTGAATATATGTTTAAATATAAGGAAGTTTTTGCTGAAGATATTTGTGTAGTGCATTGCCTCAGACCAAAGTGAAATGTAGGTGAAATACAGTTCAGGCAAGAGGTGGGTAGAACCTTTTGCAATGTGGTGCTACAAAAGAATGCTGAAGATTAAATGGGTAGAGGAGATTACTAATGAAAAGTTGTAGCATTGTATGGAGGAAAAAGAAATTTGTGGCACAACTTGTCTAAAAGAAGGAATCTGTTAATAGGAACTGTCAGTTTGGTAATGGAACGGATTGTGGGGGTAAAAATTGTGTAGGAAGACCATGACTTAAGTAAGCAGAGTCAAATGGATGCAGGCTGCAGTAGTTTCACAGAGATGAAGGGACTTGCGCACAGGATAGTCTAGTGTGGAGAGCTCCGTAAAGCCAGAATTCAGACTGAAGGCCACAAGTACAGTGTGGTAGACACAGATTTCATCTTACAGTTGTATTTTATTGCATTTTCTGCAATTCCAGTATAGAAATTATTAAATATATTTGCAGCTTTTGAAGGATTGTTTATCTTATGATGCATTTCATATTTGCATGAGTGTTATTATTTTCCGCATTTATTTTTTTGTAAGATTCCTCATGGTTTTAACTAAAGTTATTGAGTTGTTTGTATAGTCACTGATGTGCAGTCTCTTAGCAAGTCATATTACTTGATGTAGTACATTAATGTATGTTTGGTAGTAAGCATATACCTCAGCTAATGCATTGGGCTGGTTACAGATTTTGTGGAGGAATCTCTTTTTGTGGCAGGTGATTTGTGCACCTGCAGTGATCCATTTATGGTAGATAGCATTGATTTCCTAGTTACCATGTTTAAGGGAAATGCCATTTGGAAGTGGTGAGATAGGTCTGTATGAAAAGGGCATATTCATGTCACTTTCTCTGTAATCAGTAACATATTAAAGGAGTTAATTTTTTTCACTGAATAATCTGTATGATTTATGTAGTTAGACATTCAGCATCTTTTAAACAAAACCACATTAGCACACTGACTATACCATTGATTACAATTTCCACATATGCAATTTAGACCTTAGGTAAGTGATAAGTAGCACATACTCTGCTGCAGAGTGAAAACTACTTGTGTTAAGTTGGGTAGGTAGAAGACAAGTTACTGGCAGAAGTAAAACTGTTAGGTCAGGTCATGAGTTGTACTTGGGTAGCTCAGTTGATAGAGCACTTGCCTGTGAAAGGCAAAGGTCTCGAGTTCAACTCTCGGCCTGCCACACAGTTTTAATCAGCCACAAAGATTCAATCCTTAAGTAGTTAAAGGTGCTGAATGCAGCAATTGTCAACTATATATGTTTACTACACATGTACACACCAAGACATTATACATGTTGGGCATGTAGATTCAGGCTGGGCATGTGCCAGACTTTTCTCTTATAAGATGCAGGAACATGTAGAGAAACATTTTGCTGATTTCTGGGTATAACCAAAATTACTTTATTCTCCAGCATAAGATATGGTTCCACTTTCTAGGCTGTTGCTCTGAGATAAAGGCAAATACTTCTTTAGGACAGTTTAACAATGATGTAAGAGGTATCAGACTCTTAAAATACATTGGATGTCAGTCTGTTGCACAAAAGGGAGGGTAGCATACAACTTGCAAAATGCCTTGTTAAAATTATCATATTTGGATATGGATCTATTATCACTTTACATGTGGCACCCACTTATGTCCATGTTGTAAGCAAGGTCTTTGTTGTATATAACAGCTGTGATACAGACAGGTAGTTGGAGAGTATAATGTGGACAGAATACTTATACACATGCCAAAGAAGTTGTATAGGCATGCATATTCAAATACAGAGATATGTAAAGAGGCAGAATACAGCACTGTGGTCAGCAACACCTGTATAAGACAACAATTGTTAGATAAGTAATTGCTCCTACAATGGCAAGTTATCAAGATGTATGTGAATTTGAACGTGGTGTTATAGTTAGCACACGAGCGGTGGGACACAGCATCTCTGAGGTAGGGATGAAGTAGGGATTTTCCCATTGACCATTTCACGAGTGTACCATGAATATCAGGAATCTGGTAAAACATCAAATCTCCAACACTGCTGCGGCCGGAAAAAGATCCTGCAAGAACAGGACCAACAACGACCGAAGAGAATCGTTCAATGTGACAGAAGAGCAACCCTTCCACAAATTGATTCAGATTTCAATGCTGGGCCATCAACAACCATTCAAAGAAACATTATTGATAAGGGCTTTCGGAGCTGAAAGCCCACTCATGTTCCCTTGCTGGCTGCACAACACAAAGCTCTACACCTCACCTGGGCACATCAACACCAACATTGAACTATTGATGACTGGAAACGTTGTCTGGTCGGATGAGTATCATTTCAAGTTGTATTGAGTGGATGGACGTGTATGGGAATGGAGACAAACTCATCAACTGCTGGACTCTGCAAGTCAGCAGGGGATGTTTGTGATTGTGGGGGCTCTGTAATGGTGTGGGGCGTGTGCAGTGGAACTGATATGGGACCGCTGATACATCTAGATATGATTCTGGCAGGTGACATGTACACAAGCACCCTGTCTGATCACCTGCATCCATTCATGTCCACTGTGAATTCCGACAGACTTGGGCAATTCCAGCAGGACAACGCAACACTCCACACGTCCCAAATTGCTACAGAACAGCTCCAGGAACACTGTTCTGAGTTTAAACACTTCTGCTGGCCACCAAACTCCCAAGACAAGAACGTTATTGAGCATATCTAGGATGTCTTGTATCATGCTGTTCAGTCTCCACCCCCTCATACCCTTACGGATTTATGGACAGTGCTGCAGGATTCAGGCATCAGTTCCCTCCATCACTATTTCAGACATTAGTTGAGTCTATGTCATGCTATTTTGTGGCACTTCTGCATGCTTGCTGGGGCTTTATGCAATATTAGGCAGGTGTACCAGTTTCTTTGTCCCTTTGCTGTATATCATCCAGGTGCTGGCAATGGTGATGGATGCAGGGCACTCAACAACATGGCCATGGAATATCAGAATGCCATTCTCATAGGAGGAGGGGAGGAATTTGTCCCCACAGATGGAGTTGCTTACAATGTATTAAAGTCCGAGTATCCGTAACAAGTACCGTCATGATACACTCAACTATGACACTGAAAATCAAGTAATAAAAATGGTAATCTGCCCAGGCAAGCTATCCATTCAGAGCATGCTGACCTTTTCTCCCAGGCACTTTATGTATGAGACCCAACAGTTCACAAAATTCTGAAATTCATGTTACACTGGTGTTGCATTGCTAAGGATGGTAAGCAGATACCTAGCTAAACAATATAAAACACACATAGACATGGTGAACCAAAAGTGCCACACCACAAACTTCACAGAGTGGTGGATCAAAGGAAAGTAAGGAAGGAAGATGGACAATGAAGTCTTAGAGATGGAGCACAAGCTCATGTCAGGGAATGAGTGGGAGGGAAATCAGGCATGCCCATTGAAAGGAACCATCCCTGCATTTGCATTATGTGATTTAGGGAAAACCTAAATCTGGATGGCCAGACTGGGAACTGAACTGTTGTCCTCCCAAATGCAAGTCTAGTTTGTGTTGAATTCACAGTAAGATGTCATAGGTGAAGTGAATCAACTAGTATACTGGATACATTTGGTGGACCACTTGTAGTACACTGAATGAGTCAACAAAAGGAGAAACTTTGTACTGTTATGCCTTTGCAACTGCTCTGCTTCCTTGACAGAGCCATGGAAGTCCACATTATAATTTGTAAATTTTTCTGGAAGACATACTTCAAAAATACTATCAGAGAAAGCAGCTGAGCATCTAAATGTATTCCCTTACTGGTATGGTTCTGTATACACAATGATAAGACATGGTATGTATTTAAAATTGAAGAAAACAGATTTGTGAAAATGTAACTTCAAGTACAAGTTTTCTTGTACTGTGTGGGCCTCTGAAGATGCCAAGGCAGCAGTTTGTTCCATCCACAGTTGCTTATTCTGAGGACTAAAATATCCAGACCCTTGAGACAATCTGCAGCACGGATCTTGAGTGGTTTGGTTGCATGGGATTGATTCCCTAACAGCCGCTCACTGTTAGAGTGGACCACATCACTAAATGCCAATGTCAAACCAGAAGAAGACACTGCCAAATTTGGATTCATAGACTTTGAATTGGGCTCGCCTGTAGTCTCCAGTCAATATCTGAATGCCCTTGTGGTGTACAGCATCTGATGTCTAGCATTTTGAGATCCATAAACCTTGCTGCTGTAATCTAATCATGACCTGACAGATAACGTGTATATCTGCAGGAAGTGAGACCTGTCAGCTCTCCCATGCCTTGCCACTGAGGCATTTCAAAATATTCAATGACTTGATGATTTTTGTTCACAGGTACTGACGCAGGAGCCAGGTAAATTTTGTGTCAAATAGTAGGCCAAAAAATGCACACAATGTCCTTAAAATGTAAAGTACTATCCCTCATTCTGAGCTCTGGCTGGTTGAAACTGCGATGAGCCTGGTTAAAATTGACACAAATAGTATTCTCTAGTGAAAAACCTAACACTAGTTTCACTGGCTCACATTTCCAGGCTCCTGATTCAGCTGATTATTGTCATAAGATTGGAAGATGTGTAAAAGATTGCAACATCATCCACAAACGAAGAACTTTTCAAAAGGATTCCAGCTGCACAGGAGATGCCATTTATAGTGACTGCAAAAAGCATGAGATTGAGTACTCTGCCTTGGGGGATCCTGTTTTTGTGCACAAAGTGATCAGACAAGGTATCACCAATGCAAAAGCTAAAGCGTGTGTCCTCAAGGAAGGACTGAATAAGAACAAAATGCACACTGACTAAATGGTTTGGGTGTCAGGGAGACCCTTGTATCGCCACCTCCAGTGGAATGAAATTGTCAGTGAGAAAACTTAAGCACCTGTAACTGCACTGGGAGTGGCACAGGTGAACTTGGGATTTGAGATGAGGTGGCAGTTGACCGTGCGCTTGAGTGTGTTACCCACACAGCTGGTAAGGGCTGTAGTCTGTTAACTGTTAATTGTTGGTATGACTCATGTCTGGTTTCCATAAGGGATTTGATATTGCCTTCTTGCAAATGATGGGGTACTGCTGATCAACTCAGATCTGACTGAAGCAAGACAGGTGTTTGCCATTGGCACATACGGCAGATCACTGCATAATGATTCTGATCCATAATTTATGATTGTAGATCTTCTCATTACACAAGAAGAAGTGGAGCTTCTTATTCCCACAGCTGGACAGAATGTCTTTAACTCAGGAGTTTGTACAGCTGGAGCTCTGGTGGTAAAATCATATTCAACTAGAACCTGAGTCACACCTCTAGGATGTCCACCAAGACCCCATTTCGCAACAAGATCCTAAGGGTGTACAGTCCTTGCCTGAAATCTTCCTCACTGTTTCCCAAACTAGTATAGTCAGATTGGACTGATTAATGGAAGTCCTGAATTCCTTCCAGGAGTTACTCTTCCATTCTATTATCTTTCATCTTGCAGTACTGAAGACATGAAAATCTTCTGCAGTTGGTGTTTGAATTTCCACAAAGCTATGTGTCTGGTGCCGCTTGCTGAGTGGCATTCTTTGTTCCACCAAAGAGCAGGCTGTCATCTGAGGCCATTGCTAGACTGGCAAGTTGGTGATATGTCCTGGCCACATTCCTGTTGTTCAAAGACAGCCCACTGATTGTACTGCAATAACTTTGCCCTTTGGAGCAACTATCTTTACGATCTTCCGATCACCATCCTAGTTCGCAGGTGGATCCACAGGAATGCAAATCTATGGCCACTTGCAATGGACAGAGTCTGCAAGATCTGGAGGGTAAAAACAAAGGTCAGTTGTTAAAGATGGCCCTATACCTGTGTAAACCATGTCTTCTGACCAAAGTTCAAAAGGCAGAAACTCTTCGAACTGACAAAGTGCTCAGTTATTTAGTCCCTGGGGCATGGTGTAGCTGAGCCCCACAACACACTGTGTGCACTGAAGTCACCTGTGACAAAGGGGAGTGGCTGAAAAAGCACTGTCAGGCATCGTGATATGTAAGTCACACACTACTTCTGTCTTTTTTCCGAATAGTATGCCAATGATCGGTAAAATAGTACATACATTACATCTCAAAACAAAAATCAGTACTGAATGTATGTGGATTTTAGATAACATAAAATATTTTGAAAGATTTTTTCAGGAGCCAATTATTTGGAGCAATACCTGATGATATTTTGACAATATTGTCATCTGACCCAGTCAACGCACATTTTCATCATTACTGTGTCACTGAAAAGGTAAATATTGTGAATTGTAGTTGTAATTGAATTGCAGCCTTTATGTAGTCTAGTATCAGTGAATGTTTAATGTCTAGAACATGACGGAGTATGGTATTTTACATAAGTGGCACATCTTGGCTGTGAACCACGATGTTGAGGGAATGGAATTTGTTTCTGTCATTGAATCAAGGAAATATCCATTTTATGGAATTATTTTTCACCCTGAGAAAAATGCTTATGAATGGGCTACTGAAAGAGACAACCCTCACTCTACAGATGCTATAAAAGCCATGCAGTATTTCGGCAACTTTTTTGTTAATGAAGGTATGAAGGTACTGCATTACATTCATTGTGCTAGAAGTAACTAAGCTTTGTTCCACCACTGTTTTAATGTTTTCTTTTTTTCAGCGCGGAAGAGTAACCACTCTTTTCAGTCTCGTGCAACTGAACGAAATTCGTTAATTTATAATTACGAAATTAAACATACAGGAACAGCATCTGTTTTTGAACAGGTTTATTTCCTTTAGAAGGAAATGTAAATCTCAAGTGGCTGCAGTGAAGACATGTGATACATTGTTTCGGTTATATATTTGATGTACTGTTAACTGCAGCTCTTTTACTTGATATTTGATACTATTTCAGAAACTTTTAGTAAACTAATTATTTTGTATGTATACATATTAAGAAAGATAATAGGTTCAATGCTGGAATACTGAACATGAGGGCTAATAAAATCCGCAATTACTAGGAATTTAAGTAGTAGTCCACTTAACTACTATGTATTGTAGGTTTTACATGAATTTTCATTATTACCTCAGAAGGCAGTCATCAGTACTAAGAAATTGTACATATTGCAAGGAAGAAACACACATTTTATAATTCTGTGTAAACAACAAAGGGAACAATTTGTACAACATTTGGCATAAAGATAATTTAATCATTTTGACAGCATCTTCAAATACATGAAAACTCATCTCTTAGAAGATAAACTGATTAGATCACACTTTTTCTCCTTATTTTGAAAATGCTGCCCTCAGCAGCACTGTAAATGACTGCCCACAATTTTAGTAGCGCCACTTCCTAGCATTTTATCCTTTCTCTTACGATTCCACTTAGTTGAATTGATTTTTTTATTTTATATTTTGTTAATCTGTGACATTATTTCAGTGTCAAGGAATGATTACATTCTTTCATTTGTGGAAATATAATTTTTATTATTTGAGTAAAAGATATCTGCTAGGATGCAAAATCTATATCCATTGCTGACTGTTGTGAATAATCTCTTAGTCTCTCATCTATTTATCAGTAACGTGTTGGTGGAGTAGCTGAGTCTGATGTCTCAACTGTGTTTAAAGCTTCCCAGTACAATGTCGCATTGAGTGCAACAGTGTGAAATAAGATACTTCAGTGTTACAGATATTTAATGTAAAATGATTGCCAAAAGATATTTAGGACTGAAGTAGCTTCCAATATGGTAACCTATTAAACATTGACTACCAATCAGCTCCATGCTCATAATTTTGTATCAGTGTCTGTTAAACATACAAACATCTGTAAAATTTAGGTTGCGAGACAGCAATGTTTAAAACCATTGCAAACATTATGACCCTTAGTAGGATACAAATGTGATAATTGGCACATACAAATGTAATACTGTATCACACCTCCATTAATTGTCTGTTATCTGTAGTACAACAACAGTGTTTAATATTTCCTCATTTCTGTACGTTGTTGCCAAGTTCATCAACAAAGATATAAAAATGGTAAAAGAATGGAAATATGCCAGATAAGTTATTTGTAACAATATGTTGAAGGAAAGAAAGCTACTGCACTTGCACCTACAGCACTATTTTAATAATACAGTAATACATACTAAAAACCACATCACAAAAATAGATCTACTGTCTCCCAAATTGCTCAGTAATTATTACTCATGACTTTAAAACAGCAGCAGCATTAATATAAAGGTAGGAATGAAAATTACCAACAGTATTTATGACATTACCATCTCACAGAAACGTGCTAATTGTATAATTAAGAAAATGCTCAGACATTACAAAGTTAATTAAAGGTGTTAAAAATATTTTTAAACACCTCTCTCTCATCCATTGATCTATACTTCTGCACAAGTTATTACTAATAGAATACTGTGGACTTGCAAGAAGACTGCTTACAAATCACTTGTGCAAACCATTCTGAAATATTGCTCTAGTGTATGAGACCCATACCAGATAGTACAGTAGAGTCCCATTAACCCAAACTAATTGGGACCAGACCTTGTTCGGATTACTGTTTTATTTGGATTAGCTGGAATTATGGTGACGAGTTTCTAGAATGAAGTATACCAAGCAGATAAGTAGGTACACCATGGTACCAAGTGTGGTAACAATGGCTCACTATCATTCCCTGCCCTTGTTGTTGTGCATTGTTGAGACCTTTGTTGTGTCTGAGGTCAGTGCACTACCAGTTGGCTTGCAAAGCATTTGGTTATGTTAGTTATCTATCGCTGGCAAGCATGACAGTTGTACAGTATTCGTTCAGGTGTAGTGGTGTACGTATTTTCGACACGAGTAAACAGAAACATACAACGTTAACTCTCCAAGAAAAACTGAATGCTTTGAAGTGGATTGACAATGGTGAGAACGTATCTAAGCTGGCAAGGGAACTGGGTGTTGGTAAAGCAGCCATTTGTGATTGGAAGAAGAACCGAGTGAAGCTTGAACAGTCCTGTCCAACATCTTCGGGAAAAACACTCGAAATTCAGCAGACTTTGAAACAGTCCCAGTACGATAAAGTCGATGAAGCTCTTGTACTTTGGTTTACACACGGAAGAGAAAGGGGAACTCCTTTGAGTGGAGCACTGGTTGGGGAAAAGGCTGTTACCTGAACAAGTTAATGAATGGTGACGAGTCTTTTAGTGCGAGTACTGGTTGGTTGGACAGATTCAAAAAAAGTCATGGAATACGTCAGCTAACAATTACTGGAGAGAAGCTTTCTTCTGACTGTGATGCAGTGAAGGAATACTTGGGTGAGTTTGAAAAAATGGTAAGAGAGGGAACATATTCTCCCCAACAAATATATAACGCTGATGAGACTGGCCTTAATTTTAGGGTATTGCCAACAAAAAGTCTGGCATCAAAAGCAGAAGAGCATGTTCCTGGTTTTAAAATGTGCAAAGATCATGTGATGCATGCAGCGATGCTGCTGGTAACCACAAGCTGCCTTTAATGCTGATTGGCAAATCTGCTAGGCCCAGAGCTTTTAAAAACTGCAACATGAAGTCCCTGCCCCTATATTATCGCAACCAGAAAAAAGGGTGGATGGATGGTAAGCTGTTCAAAGAATGGTTTCATGGTCAGTTTGTTCCCTCTGTTCAATGGTTTTCTAAGGGAAATCTTTTGTCTCCCTGTGCACTCCTTTTGATTGATAACACGCCATCTTACCCCAGCACTGAGGAATTATGTGATGGCAAAATTGTGGTGAAGTTTTTGCCGCGGCATATTACACTACTTCTACAGCTGATGGACCAGGGCATACTGCAAACATTAAAACTGATTTACAGAAAACAATTTTTAAGGATGCTGATCCAAGATGATAGCATTCCTCTAGTGGACAAAATAAAAAATACCAATGCGTAGGATGTTGTTTATTGGGCCACTGAGGTGTGGCAGAATATTCAGAAAATGTTTTGAGAAAATCGTGGAGGAAACTGTGGACATCTCTTGAATTTCTGGACAACCTAGTTGAAAACGAAGAGGAAAATCTACTACAAATGATACAGACAATCCCTGGATGTGAAGAAGCTAGTGAAGGAGACCTAGATGAGTGAATGGCAGGGGTTGAGGCATGTGTGGAGAACCTTAATGACACTGATTTAGTTGCTGCTCTGACTCAAGACAAGGAAGTGGCACCGAGCCTGAAAGTGACAAAGGAGAATTGGTACCACACGGTGACGCAGCAGAAGCCCTTGACCTCGTGCTATGTTATTTGGAGAAACAGCCCATTGCTACACCTGCTGATCTGATGTTTATGAGGCGGTGGCACAACTATGCATCATATAACAGACTGTCTTCATTATCCCAAAAAACAATGACTGAATTTTTGTCATCTAAAACCATGGACCTTGCCGTTGGTGGGGAGGCTTGCATGCTTCAACGATACAGATAGCCGTACTGTAGGTGCAACCACAACGGAGGAGTATCTGTTGAGAGGCCAGACAAACGTGTGGTTCCTGAAGAGGGGCAGCAGCCTTTTCAGTAGTTGCAGGGGCAACAGTCTGGATGATTGACTGATCTAGCCTTGTAACACTAACCAAAACGGCCTTGCTCTGCTGGTATTGCGAGCGGCTGAAAGCAAGGGGAAACTACAGCCGTAATTCTTCTCGAGAGCATGCAGCTATACTGTATGGTTAAATGATGATGGCGTCCTCTTGGGTAAAATATTCCGGAGGTAAAATAGCCCCACCCCCCCACTCGGATCTCCGGGCGGGGACTACTCAAGAGGACATCGTTATCAGAAGAAAGAAAACTGGCGTTCTACAGATAGGAGTGTGGAATGTCAGATCCCTTAATTGGGCAGGTAGGTTAGAAAATTTAAAAAGGAAATGGATAGGTTAAAGTTAGATATAATGGGGATTAGTGAAGTTCAGTTGCAGGAGGAACAAGACTTTTGGTCAGGTGATCACACGGTTATAAATACAAAATCAAATAGGGGTAATGCAGGAGTAGGTTTAATAATGAATAAAAAAATAGGAGTGCAGGTAAGCTACTACAAGCAGCATAGTGAACGCATTATTGTGGCCAAGATAGACACGAAGCCCATGCATACTACAGTAGTACAAGTTTATATGCCAACTAGCTCTGCAGGTGATGAAGAAATTGATGAAATGTATGATGAGATAAAACAAATTATTCAGGTAGTGAAGGGAGAGAGAAAGTTATGTTGAAGAAAGAAACAAAGTCAAACAGATAATTGCAGCATCCAAGAAGAAATCTTGGGAAGACATTGGAAACAGGTTGGAGACTATGGGTCAAGCTGCTGGAAAACCATTCTGGAGTGTAATTAGCAGTCTTCGAAAGGAAGGTAAGAAGGAAATGACAAGTATTTTGGACAGGCCAGGAAAACTGCTGGTGAATCCTGTGGATTCCTTGGGCAGATGGAGGGAATATTTTGAAGAGTTGCTCAATGTAGGTGAAAATACGATCAGTAATGTTTCAGATTTCGAGGTACAATGGGATAGGAATGACGATGGAAATAGGATCACATTTGAGGAAGTGGAGAAAATGGTCAATAGATTGCAGTGCAATAAAGCAGCTGGGGTGGATGAAATTAAGTCGGAACTCATCAAATACAGTGGAATGTCAGGTCTTAAATGGCTACACAGGATAATTGAAATGGCCTGGGAGTCGGGACAGGTTCCATCAGACTGGACAAAAGCAGTAATCACACCAATCTTTAAACATGGAAACAGAAAAGATTGTAACAGCTACAGAGGTATCTCTTTAATCAGCGTTGTGGGTAAAATCTTCTCAGGTATTGTTGAAAGGAAAGTGCGAGTATTAGTTGAGGACCAACTGGATGAAAATCAGTGTGGGTTTAGGCCTCTTAGAGGTTGTCAGGAGGTTATGAGTGGAACAGGGAATTGTATCTATGCTTTACAGATCTAGAAAAGGCATATGACCGGGTTCCTAGGAGGAAGTTATTGTCTGTTCTATGAGATTATGGAATAGGAGGCAAACTTTTGCAAGCAATTAAAGGTCTTTACATGGATAGTCAGGCAGCACTTAGAGTTGACGGTAAATTGAGTTCATGGTTCAGAGTAGTTTCAGGGGTAAGACAAGGCTGCAACCTGTCTCCACTGTTGTTCATATTATTTATGGATCATATGTTGAAAACAATAGACTGGCTGGGTGAGATTAAGATATGTGAACACAAAATAAGCAGTCTTGCATATGCGGATGACTTAGTTGTGATGGCAGATTCAATTGAAAGTTTGCAAAGTAATATTTCAGAGCTAGATCAGAAATGTAAGGACTATGGTATGAAGATTAGCATCTCCAAAACAAAAGTAATGTCAGTGGGAAAGAAATATAAACGGATTGAGTGCCAAATAGGAGGAACAAAGTTAGAACAGGTGGACAGTTTCAAGTACTTAGGATGCATATTCTCACAGGATGGCAACATTGTGAAAGAATTGGAAGCGAGGTGTAGCAAAGCTAATGCAGTGAGTGCTCAGCTACGATCTACTCTCTTCTGCAAGAAGGAAGTCAGTACCAAGACCAACTTATCTGTGCACCGTTCAATCTTTCGACCAACTTTGTTGTATGGGAGCGAAAGCTGGGTGGATTCAGGTTACCTTATCAACAAGGTTGAGGTTACAGATATGAAAGTAGCTAGGATGATTGCAGGTACTAGTAGATGGGAACAATGGCAGGAGGGTGTCCACAATGAGGAAATCAAAGAAAAACTGGGAATGAACTCTATAGATGTAGCAGTCAGGGTGAACAGGCTTAGATGGTGGGGTCATGTTACACGCATGGGAGAAGCAAGGTTACCCAAGAGACTCATGGGTTCAGCAGTAGAGGGTAGGAGGAGTCAGGGCAGACCAAGGAGAAGGTACCTGGATTCGGTTAAGAATGATTTTGAAGTAATAGGTTTAACATCAGAAGAGGCACCAATCTTAGCACTGAATAGGGGATCATGGATGAATTTTATAAGGGGGCTATGCTCCAGACTGAACGCTGAAAGGCATAATCAGTCTTAAATGATGATGATGATGATGATGGTGAAGGGAGACGAAAATTTAATAGTTGTGAGTGACTAGAATTCGAGAGCAGGCAAAAGGGAGAGGAGGAAACATAGAAGGTGAATATGGATTGGGGGTAAGAAATGAAAGAGGAAGCCGTCTAGTAGAATTTTGCACAGAGCATAAATTAATCATAGAATTCAAGAATCATAAAAGAAGGATGTATACATGGAAGAATCCTGGAGATACTAGAAGGCATCAGATAGATTCTATAATGGTAAGACAGAGATTTAGGAACCAGGTTTTAAATTGTAAGACATTTCCAGGGGCAGATGTGGACTCTGACCACAATCTATTGGTTATGAACTGTAGATTAAAACTGAAGAAACTGCAAAAAGTTGAGAATTTAAGGAAATGGGACCTAGATAAACTGCTAAACCAGAGGTTGTACAGAGTTTCAGGGAGAGCATACGGTAGTAATTGACAGGGATGGGGGAAAGAAATACAGAAGAAGAAGAAGAACGGGTAGCTCTGAGGGATGAAGTAGTGAAGGCAGCAGAGAATCAAGCAGGTAAAAAGACGAGGGCTAGTAGAAATCCTTGGGTAACAGAAGAAATATTGAATTTAATTGGTGAAAGGAGAAAATATAAAAATGCAGTAAATGAAGCAGGCAAAAAGGAATACAAACGTCCCAAAAATGAGATCGACAGAAGTGCAAAATGGCTAAACAGGGATGGCTAGAGGACAAATGTAAGGATGTAGAGGCTTATCTCACTAGAGGCAAGATAGATACTGCCTACAGCCCCCCAGGGGCTTGGCGACCCCGGGGCCCTGAGCTGGGGACTGGTCAGCGCCGCCAGTCTCCTGTCACCGTAACCCCTGGACATGCTTCAGCAACCACCGCATGGCGCGGCGGTGGAATGTTGTGTGCTGCGGGGAATGGTAATCTTGGCTTGACCGCCTGGATTGCGAGGAAGGTAAACCTCTATAAAAACCCCTCGATCTTACGGTGTGCTGCGCGCCTATAAGATGCATGGCTGTTGTGATGGAACACTCGCAAGCGGGCAACCTCTGGGGCACCTGCCGCACCCCAGTTGTATAAGGCTTACTCAGGCACGTGGGGCTCTGTCTGAGCGGACCTTTAGTTCCGTAGCTGCTTGTGGGACCACAATGGACCCTTCGACCTCTACGTTTCCCCCCACCAGTGGATTGGGTGGGCCACTGGTAGGAAAACACACCCCATCGAAAAAGCGACTTCGTGCTGCGAGTCCTCCAGCGCCTGGTGTTACTAGAAATTTATCAGACTGTCGTAACAGAGCACACGCTGATAACCAGAATGTGTTTTTGATTGTCAAACGGAAGGAAGGTAGCTTTGAGAGAGTTTCTCCCTTTTACATCCACAAGGATCTTGAGGGAATTGCAGGAACACTGAAATCTGTGAAGCGACTGCGCAATGGGACTCTGTTAGTTGAAACTTCTAGCTCCCGTCAAGTCACTTCTCTTCGAAAAGCAACCTGTCTCGGAGAATACGCTATCGAGACCGAGCTCCACTCCACTTTGAACTATAGTAAGGGTGTTGTGACATGTAGGGACTTGGTGGATATCCCCAAGGACAAGTTGAAATGTGAGTGGGCTGACAAAGGTATTGTCGACGTGCAGCATATTATGAAACGAGTCGGTGGGGACCTAGTCAAATCCAACTCGTTTATTCTCACGTTCAATTGCCCGAGACTCCAAGAGCATGTTAAAGCGGGTTTCTTACGTTTGCCAGTACGGCCACATTTCCCCAACCCAATGCGCTGTTTTAAATGTCAGCGCTTTGGGCATACTACGTTGGGGTGCAATGGGATAGCCACTTGTGGTAAATGTGGTCAGCTTGCCCATGAAGGAGCCGATTGTTCATCGCCTGTGAAGTGCGCGAATTGCTCTGGGAGTCACCCTGCCTGGAGCCGGGTCTGCCCCATCTATCTCAAGGAACGGAAGATGCAGGGGATCATAACATCTAAGCGCATCCCCTATGGTGAGGCCAAGAAGCTCTTTAAGGCCATGCAGCCTCCTGTGTTTACAACATCTTTCGCTTCCACTCTGCAGAAACCGGTACAGTTGGCCACTGTTGCTACACAAACGGATGTTGCTAGTGTCAGCACTAATACCTGCATTTGCCAGTGCACTTGTGCTGCTGCGGTT
Organism: Schistocerca serialis cubense; assembly: GCF_023864345.2. Taxonomy (NCBI): domain Eukaryota; kingdom Metazoa; phylum Arthropoda; class Insecta; order Orthoptera; family Acrididae; genus Schistocerca; species Schistocerca serialis. The sequence continues at coordinate 906,410,992 of NC_064641.1, forward strand.
GTTTTGCAACCTGTAGCTCTCCCCACAATGTCGGACAAGGCCGTGGTTGCTGACATTGGGGTACTTCCTGCCCCTCCCCATATGGCACCTTCTGCCCAGGGGAGTAAAGCTCCAACTGTTGACAAGGTTCTGCATTCTAAGCCCCCAAGACGGAGATGCCGAAGGTGAAGGTTTTGCCACCTGAGGAGACTAGTCAGGGTCAGTCCGATGACGATGCCATCGTACTGACTGACATCTCCCTTGGGTCACCATCGGAGCTGATGGACATTGATGTCGACCGGGGCGATATTCTCACCCCAGGAATAAATCTCCGGCCAGTACATGCTCTCCTCCAAAGCACCGAGGCAGGGTGAAAATTCAGCCACCCTGATCACTGGCTCCCATATTACAGTGGAACCTGAATGGGTTCAGGAAGCATGTGGCCGAATTACAACTCCTTGTACGAGAGCGCCCCTTGTGCTTATGTCTCCAAGAGACACATTTTCGGGCCACCGATGCTCCTTCTTTGCGGGGCTATACCGTGTATCGAAAAGATGATCTGATGGGGGAAAGGGCAAAGGGTGGCGTTGTGCTTTTTGTCCATGACATGCACCACTCATCTGAGCTCCCTCTCGTTACAGACTTGCAAGCAGTTGCAGTTGACCTTCTTGTGGGGCGGAGGCTCACAATCTGTTCCGTTTACTTACCGCCTCAGGATGCAATTGACTCTGAGGCTCTCACAGACCTTATTAGCCAACTCCCCCGCCCATTTCTCCTTCTGGGGGACTTCAATGCTCATAATGTCTTATGGGGATCTACGACTACTTGCCCGAGGGGTCGCATTCTGGAAAGCCTCATGGCGTCCGAAGAACTGTGCATCCTCAACTCTGGTGCTCCCACTCATTTCTGTACTGCTTCTGGGTCGTCGTCAGCTATTGACCTTTCCTTTTGCTCTCCAGCACTCGCAGATTCTGCTCTGTGGGAGGTTGCCGCTGACCTCCATTCTAGTGACCACTTCCCCCTTTGGATTTGCCTCCTGGATGAAACTGTGGCATTACCAGTGCCGCCCAGGTGGCACCTCTGCAGAGCTGACTGGACACTTTTCAGCCATTTAGCTGTTTTGGAACACCGTGCCAGCGTCCACGAATGGGTTGACCATGCTACAGCCATGATCTCCCATGCTGCTGAATTGTCGATCCCACGGTCCTCAAGTCATCCCAAAAGGCGTCCTGTCCCTTGGTGGACCACTGAGTGCCGCTCAGCCATCCGAGCCCACCGTGCAGCTCTGCACCGCTTCAAGTGCCGTCCCTCAGCTGACAATCTTGCGGCCTTTCGGGTGGCAAGAGCCAAGGCGTGGCGAGTGATTAAAGAGAGCAAACGAAGGTCATGGCAATCGTTCTTGAACTCCATCTCCTGCTCCACTAGTTCTACGAAGGTATGGGAAGCCATCAGGAGGATTTCCGGGAAACGCAGCCAACTACCTGTCACGGCATTGCTGCATCAGGGTTGTCTACTCATGGCACTGAGAGACATTGCCCAGACACTGGCCACGTATTTTGCCGAATCTACTGCCACTATTATCTGTAATCCAGATTTCTGCCACTACCGCACTGCCATCGAGAGGGATCACTTGGACTTCTGGTCTCCAAATTCTGAACCTTACAACAGCCCCTTCACAATGTGGGAACTGGATTCGGCGCTGTCTGTAGCTCATGATACTGCGCCAGGTGATGATCAAATCCTGTTCAGCATGCTGCAGCACTTGTTGCTGCCATCCAAGGAAGTTCTCCTGAATTGTTTTAATATGCTATGGTCATTCGGCACGTTCCCTGACTCGTGGAGGCAGGCGATTTTGATTCCCCTCCTCAAACTGGGGAAGGACCGAATGCATCCCAGTAGTTATCGGAGTATTGCTTTGACGAGCTGTGTCGGGAAGACATTGGAACGCATGGTCAACCGTCGCCTGGTTTGGCTGCTCCAGACCAGGCAGCTCCTTAGCCACTATTAGTGTGGCTTTCGGAGACGTCGTTCAACTATAGACAACTTGACCCTGCTTGAGGCCTTCCTACGTAACCAGCATTGTCTAGGTGTATTCTTTGACATTAATAAGGTGTATGACACTACTTGGCGCCGCCTTATCCTCAATCAACTCCATCAGTTGGGCTTTCATGGCCATCTCCCCATCTTTATTCGGTCCTTTCTTTCCCGCCGCCTCTTTCGATATCGGGTTGGTAATGTGCTATCTGATTTGTACGTACAGGAGAATGGTGTTCCTCAGGGAAGCGTTTTAAGTGTCACCCTCTTTGCCATCGCCATTAACAGTATCACGTCCACTGTCCGGAGTCCTGCCCAGTGCTCCTTGTTTGTGGACGATTTTGCTGTTTTCTGTTCTTCCTCCAGTCTTGTCACTGCTAGTCGGCAGCTGCAGCTTACGATAAAGCAATTAGAGGCATGGACTGCGAAGACGGGTTTTACCTTTTCTGCAGACAAATGTGTGTGTGTTTATTTTAATCGTTTTCGACGTGCTTTTACCTCCCCTGAATTGCGTCTGAGGGACACCATTCTTCCTTTCAGAGACACTGTGAGGCTCCTGGGCCTCACTTTTGATTCCAGGTTGTCGTGGTTGCCACACCTTAAAGACCTCAAGGTACGGGCTCTGAAGGCGCTGAATATTTTGAAGTGTCTGAGCCATCGGTCCTGGGGAGCAGATCGGGCGCGTCTGCTGCAGTTTTATAGGGCTTTCGTCCGGTCGCGTCTTGACTGTGGATGCACCGTGCATGGGTCAGCGAGGCCTTCGTGTCTGAAGATTCTTGACGTAGTACACCATGAGAGTATCAGGTTTGCCACTGGTGCCTTCCGTACCAGTCCCATCCCCAGCCTGTGTGCTGAGGCAGGGGAACTGCCGCTCGCCATCCGGCGGAAACTCCTCATGGTGCGACGAGTGTTTCAATTCCTTGCCTGTCCTACCTCCCCTGCGTACCCTACTGTTGCCCGACTGCCTATGGAACATCTCTTTTCAAGTCGTCCAAGGGCAACGAGACCATTTGGGATTCGTGCTAAGCATTTGCTTGAGTCCCTTGGTGTGGAGCATGTGGCACCCCAACTCCAGGGTTTTACCCGCCTGCCTCCCTGGTTGCTCCAGAGGCCCAGCGCCCTTTTAGACTTTTCAGAGTACCGCAGGAGCTGCACTCCTGCTTTTGTTTTTACCTCCTTATTTTACGATATTTTAAACCAGCATCCCGACCATGTACCAGTACTTACGGATGGCTCTAAACAGGGAGACTGTTGGTTGTGTTGTTGTTTTCCCTGATAGAGTCATCAAGTTACGGCTTCCTGCGGCGTTTACCATCTTTAATGCCGAATTGTTTGCGATCTTGTGGGCATTGGACCAGATGAGATGTGTTCCCAGTTTTAAGTTTCTCATCTGTTCTGACTCCCTGAGTGCCCTTCAGACCATGCAACACTTGTACCCAGCGGATACGGTCGTCCGGAACATCCATGATGCCCTACTCCACCTGCAACGGCAGGGGAAGAAGGTTTCCTTCTGCTGGGTGCTGGGGCACGTGGGCATTTAGGGGAAACAAAGTGGCGGATGTGGCTGCCAAAGATGCATGTTCCCTCCCTCAAGTTGTTGAATGTGCCGTTCCCCTCCATGCTGTTACCTCCTTTTTGCGTTTTCGTGTTATGCGTCAATGGGAAGAGGAGTGGCTGGCAGCCGGTGAAAATAAGCTGCGTTTGGTCAAGGCCACCACGCGGCCATGGCGTACGTCCTACCAGTCGTGCAGGTGGGATGAGGTTCTCCTCACTCGCCTCTGCATCGGGCACAGTCCCTTAACACATGGTTTTTTACTCCGCCGGGAGGACCCCCCAATCTGCAGTGCTTGTGGCGTCCAGATTACTGTCCGCCACATTTTACTTGACTGTCCTTTATTCTCTGACCAGAGGGCAGTGGTTTCCTTGCCACCGGATTTGCCCTCTATTTTGCAAGACGACGCAACGACTGTGGTTAAGGTCTTACGGTTTTGTGTCCTGTCCAATTTGTTGCCTCGGATTTTAGGGAGAGGATTTTGATGTGCTGCTGGGCGACTGGCTCACCCAGGTTTTAGGTAAGCTGTCTGCCAGTCAAGATTACCTACTTGTTTCACTTAGATTTCTGTTCTCTTTTCCTTGTGTTTCCTTTCCTTATTTAGTGTGTTTCTTTTCCTCTTGGTTTGCCTCTGCATAAGAGGATTTGGAACTGCGTCAGGCCTGTGTCTTTTAGCCGTTCTCCTTGTTCGCTGTCCGTCTTCGTCCCTTCACCGCATGTGTTCCTGTTTCTATGCATTTGGGCGCTGATGACCACGCTGTTTAGTGCCCGAAAACCTCAAACCAACCACCCCCCCCCCCCCCCCCCCCCCACACACACACACACACACACACACACACACACACACACACACACACTGCCTACAGGAAAATTTGAGAGACCTTTGGAGAAAAGAGAGCCACTTGTATGAATATCAAGAGCTCAGATGGAAACCCAGTTCTAAGCAAAGAAGGGAAATCAGAAAGGTGGAAAGAGTATATAGAGGGTCTATACAAGGGCGATGTACTTGAGGACAATATTATGGAAATGGAAGAGGATGTAGATGAAGATGAAATGGGAGATACGATACTGTGTGAAGAGTTTGACAGAGCACTGAAAAACCTGAGTCAAAACAAGGCCCCGGGAGTAGACAGCATTCCATTAGATCTACTGACAACCTAGGGAGAACCGTCCTGACAAAACTCTACCATCTGGTGAGCAAGATGTATGAGACAGGTGAAATACCCTCAGACTTCAAGAAGAATACAATAACTCCAATCCCAAAGAAAGCAGGTGTTGAGAGATGTGAAAATTACTGAACTATCCGTTTAATAAGTCACAGCTGCAAAATACTAACAAGAATTCTTTACAGATGAATGGAAAAACTGGTAGAAGCCGACCTGGGGGAAGATCAGTTTGGATTCCGTAGAAATGTTGGAACACGTGAGGCAATACTGACCTTACGAGTTATCTTAGAAGAAAGATTAAGGAAAGGTAAACCTACGTTTCTAGCATTTGTAGACTTAGAGAAAGGTTTTGACAATGTTGACTGGAATACTCTCTTTCAAATTCTAAAGGTGGCAGGGGTAAAATACAGGGAGCAAAAGGCTATTTACAATTTGTACAGAAACCAGATGGCAGTTATAAGAGTCGAGGGGCGCGAAAGGGAAGCAGTGGTTGGGAAGGGAGTGAGACAGGGTTGTAGCCTCTCCCCGATGTTATTCAATCTGTATACTGAGCAAGCAGTAAAGGAAACAAAAGAAAAATTCAGAGTGGGTATCAAAATCAGTGGAGAAGAAGTAAAACTTTGAGGTTCGCCGATGACATTGTAATTCTGTCAGAGACAGCAAAGGACTTGGAAGAGCAGTTGAATGGAATGGACATTGTCTTGAAAGGAGGATATAAGATGAACATCAACAAAAGCAAAATGAGGATTATGGAATGTAGTCGAATTAAGTCGGGTGATGCTGAGGGAATTAGATCAGGAAATGAGACACTTAAAGTAGTAAAGGAGTTTTGCTATTTGGGGAGCAAATTAACTGATGATGGTCTAAGTAGAGAGGATATAAAATGTAGACTGGCAATGGCAAGGAAAGAGTCTCTGAAGAAGAGAAATTTGTTAACATCGAGTATAGATTTAAATGTCAGGAAGTCGTTTCTGAAAGTATTTGTGTGGAGTTAGCCATGTATGGAAGCAAAACATGGACGATAAATAGTTTGGACGAGAAGAGAACAGAAGCTTTGGAAATGTGGTGCTACAGAAGAATGCTGAAGATTAGATGGGTAAATCACATAACTAATGAGGAGGTATTGAATAGAATTGGGGAGAAGAGGAGTTTGTGGCACAACTTGACAAGAAGAAGGGACCGGTTGGTAGGACATGTTCTGAGGCATCAGGGGATCACAAATTTAGCAATGGAGGGCAGTATGGAGGGTAAAAATCGGAGACCAAGAGATGAATACACTAAGCAGATTCAGAAGGATGTAGGTTGCAGTAAGTACTGGGAGATGAAGAAGCTTGCACAGGATAGAGTAGCATGGAGAGCTGCATCAAACCAGTCTCAGGACTGAAGACCACCACCACCACCACCACCACCACCACCACCAACAACAACAACAACAAAAAGTAGGGATAAAATGTCTGCTGTATTTTAGTAAGTTTGACAGCTTTTCTTTCATTGTTATGCATTGTTTAAACCTAATGTTTTTTGCCAATTTTTCTAATACATGTTTACTGTACTGTGTAAATTAAAATAGTGTGTATGTACAGCAGTTTACCACACAGTTTCCCACACTTAGATTAACATTTTTCACGTTTTGATTAACCGAACGTTCGGATTACCGGGACTCTGTTAACAGGGTATATTCAATACATGCAGAGAACGGCAGCACCAATGGCCACAAGTTAGCCTACTTGCAAAGTTTCAAGAACAGGCTTGAAATGTTGATCCTTTGAATATACTCCCCCCCTATGTATCACTGACGTGGGGGTCATGAGGACAAATTTAGATTAATTACAGCACATGCAGAGGCTTTAAACAATCATTTTTCCAGTGCTCACAATAAAGTGCCTGGCAGAGGGTTCAATGAATTGCCTTCAAGCCGTCTCTCTACCGTTCCACTCTCAAACAGCGAGCGGGGAAAACAGGCACTTAACTTTTTCTGTGCGAGCCCTGATTTCTCTTATTTTACCATGACAATCATTTCTCCCTATGTAGGTGGGTGCCAACAGAACATTTTGGCAATCTGAGGAGAAAACTGGTGATTTAAATTTCATGAGAAGATCCCATCACAACGTAAAATGCCTTTGTTTTAATGATTGCCACTCCAAGTCACGTATCATGTCTGTGGCAGTATCTCCCCTATTTTGCAATAATGCAAAACAACCTGCCTGTCTCTGAACTTTTTCGATGACATCCATCAGTCCCACCTGATGCGGGTCACACACAGCACAGCAGTACTACAGAATAGGGCATACAAGCATGTTGTAAACAGTTTCTTCAGCAGACTTGTTGCACCTTCCAAGTGTTCTGCCAGTGCATCACAGTCTTTGGTTTGCTCTACCAACAACATTATCTATACGATTGTCCCAATTTTGGTTATTTGTAATTTTATTCCCTAAGTATTTAGTAGAATTCACAGCCTTCAGATTTGTGTGACTTGTCGCATAATCAAAATTTAATGGATTTCTTTTAGTGCTCGTGTGAAGAACTTCACACTTTTATTTATTCAGGGTCAACTGCCATTTTCGCACCATAAGGAGATCTTATCTAAATCATTTTGCAATTCGTTTTGGTCATCTGATGACTTTACAAGATGGTAAATGAGAGCAGCGTCTGCAAACAATCCAAGAGGGCTACTCAGATTGTCTCCTACGTTGTTAATATAGATCAGGAACAACAGAGGGCCTATAACACTTCCTTGGGGAACACTGGATATTACTTCTTTTTTACTCCAAGACTTTCTGTCTATATTACAAACTGTGACCTTTCTGACATGAAATCACGAATCCAGCCACACAACTGAGGCGATATTCCATAGGCACGCAGTTTGGTTAGAAGATGCTTGTGAGGAATGTTGTCTAAAGCCTTCTGGACATCTAAAAATATGGAATCAGTCTGACATCCCCTGCCGATAGCACTCATTACTTCACGAGAATAAAGATCTAGTTTTGTTTCACAAGAACGATATTTTCTGAATACGTGCTGACTATGTGTCAAATCATTTTCTACGACGTAATTCGTAATGTTTGAACACAGTATATGTTCCAAAACCCTACTGCAAATCAACATTAGTGATATGGGCCTGTAATTCAGCAGATTAATCATACTTCCCTTTTTGGGTATTGGTGTGACTTAAGCAATTTTCCAGTCTTTAGATACGGATCTTTCTGTGAGCAAGCATTTATATATAATCGTTAAATATGGAGCTATTGCATCAGCATACTCTGAAAAGAACCTGACTGGTATACAAAATATGGGCCGGAGGCCTTGCCTTTATTAAGTGATTTAAACTGCTTTGGTACACTGGGGATATCAACTTCTATAATTTCTCTTTGCAGCTGTTCTTGATTGGAATTCAGGAATATTTACTTCGACTTCTTTGGTGAAGGAGTTTTGGAAAACAGTGTTTAATAACTCTGCTTTAGTGGCACTATCATCAGTGACTTCACCATTATTGCACAGTGATGGTATTGATTGTGTCTTGCCGCTGGTGTGCTTTATGTATGACCAGAATCTCTCTGGGTTTTCTGACAGATTCCTAGACGGACTTTCATAGTGGAAATTATTAAAAGCATCTCGCATTGAAGTACGCACTATATTTCAGACTTCTGCAGAACTTTGCCAGTCTTGGGGATTTTGCGTTCTTTTAAATGTCTCACGCTTTTATCGCTGGTTCTGCAACAGCGATCTGACCCATTTTGTGTACCATGGGGGATCAGTAACATCACTTATTAACTTATGTGGCACATATCTCTTAATTGCCATCGATACTATCTCTTTGAAATCATTCCACACCTTTTCTACACCTACGTGATTAGATCAAAAGGAGAGGAGACTGTCTCTTAAAAAGGCATTAAGAGCATTTTTATCAGCTTTTTTAAACAGATGCACTTTGCGTTTCTTTTTGATGGTTGTGAGTGTTACCATATTCAGCCTAACAGCAATTACCTTGTGGTCACAATTTTCTGAGAAAGCATTCAGTACAATTTTGGATGCCGTTTTATGCCTGCCACCGGCTTTAAATGTAAATTTTTCCAGCATATCGAGGGTAGATTGAAGGTCCCAATGACTATAATTGTATTAGTGGGGTACCTATTTGAAATGAGACTCAAGTTTTCTTTGAACTGTTCAGCAACTATATCTTCTGAGTCGGGGGTTGGTAAAATGATCCAATTAATAATTTAGTCCAGTTGTCAAGTATAACTTCTACGCATACTACTTCGCAGGAACTACCTACTTCAATTTCACTACAAGGTAGACTACATCTCACATCTATCAATACTCCAGCATCAACTGTATGTAATCTATTCTTTCAGAACACTGTTAGGTTGTCACAAAAAAATTTTAACTGAACTTATTTCTGGCTTTAGCCAGCTTTCCATACCTATAACTATTTGAGCTTCTGTGCTTTCTATTAGGGCATGGATTTCTGGTTCTTTCCCAACACAGCTACGACAATTTATAACTACAACACTAATTGTTGCTACAACTACTTCAGTGCGCTTCACCTGCCACTTTCATATGGATGCCCTTTCTGTGATTTCCTGATACCCTCTAACCTAAAAGACCGCCCAGTCCCTTCCACAGAGCCCCTGCTACCTGTGTAGGTGCTTTCTGTGTGTAGTGGACTCCTGACCTATTAAGCGGAACCTGGAAACCCACCACCTGATGGCCCAAGTCAAGGAATCTGCAGCCTACACAGTCACAGAACCACCTGAGCCTCTGATTCTGACCCTCCACTCAGCTTTGCACCAAAGGACCACTGTCAGTTCTATCAATGATGCTGCAGATGGTGAGCTCCGCTTTCATCTTGCAAGCGAGACTGGCAGTCTTTACCATTTCCGCTAGCCACCCGAAACCAGAGAGAATTTCCTCCAATCCAAAGACTTTGGACTGATTTCTCACTCTACCATGGGTGAGGGATCAACCTCAGTGCAAGCAGTACCCAGGGCAGCTACAGCAGTGGACCGATTGAGGGACATGCTCGAAATCCCTCACATCCCTCGTCCGGCCCTCTACAGTGACGCCCCTTGGCAGCAGCCTCAAGCTGTGTGACTGAAGCCAACACCACCACCAGCTGTGAGTGAAGGGTCAGCAACTCGGCTCTCATCTGTACACAATGATCACAGTTCCTATCAATTACTGAAGTCATTCCTGTTTGATGCTCATAAAAATTTGCAACAAATGAACAGTGTACTCAGCTTATTAGCAGCAGAAACTCGAGGTGCCCTTCACTGACAGTCTAACCTACACTAACGAATGGAATGATAAGAGCTATTCACATTGTTACTGAAATTTCCCAGCAAATGAAAACTGTGTGCCAGACTGGGAGTCAAACCTAGGAACTTTGCTTTCCTGTATTATACTGACAGTGTGATCCAAGCACAAAAAATTCTGGGAAGTTTGGAAGTTAGGAAATGAAGTACTGGAGTGAAGTTGTTTTGTTTTAAATCTCATTTTGTTCATTATTGGTCATTGTATTTGTTCAAGGCAAAAGTCCCACGACACTTTTTCAAGTTCATCGTTGATCCATTCATTCAGTTTTTATTACAGATTGCAGCTAACCCTTTCACCAAGCACACTGTGCCACGATGTTAGGGCAGGTGAGGAGTCATGCTTGGATAGCTCAGTAGGTAGAGCACTTGCCCACAAAATGCAAAGGTCCTAGGTTCAAGCTCCAGTCTGGCACACAATTTTGATCTGTCATGAAGTCTCAAATCAGCACACACACTGCTGTAGAATGAAAATTCGTTCTGGAAGCATATCACGATTCTTATTCCATTATGGATTTTCCATTGTTTTGAACTTGCCTACTGGATTCTCTTCCATGCTACATGCAGTACAATCATTTGCATTTATTAATGTTTCCATCCCATTAAGTCACTCACTCAGTGTCCAGCCATTTCTTTCTCTTTTACCTGTGCAAACTGTGTAATATCTAATAGTCTACTTTTAAATGTGCCTCTCTGTAACTCAAAAATTAAGTTTTACCATTCACAATTACTGATGCAGTTCATTGTGGTTGGTACACTGTTAATAGAGAATGGTAACTACAGGAGACTGGTAGCAGTATCTTTGATCTCCAGGATATACAGTAGATGGTGTTGTCTAAAGGCAGTCTCCAAATTCAACAGTCTTATCACCTGTATTCCAATTTCTAACAGATTTTTAAGCAAGTAAACTCTACAAATACCAATCATTTCAACCAAATAATTGAAGGAACCTATCATACATACAAACACTGTCAGTTCGTCTGTATGAAAGACCAATGTTTTGTTTTGCTTCTGGAATATGGAACTAGTTCAGAGAGAGAGAGAGAGAGAGAGAGAGAGAGAGAGAGAGAGAGAGAGAGAGAGAGAGAGAGAGAGAATGTATTTATTTGATAATTTTCATATTTGACAAAATCTTTGGGCAAGATTCTGCAGGAAAATGATGCATGCTTATTTTACCATTTTTATTAACAATACCGAGATTATTGCACTTTTGGCATAAGGAAGAAGTTTGTTAAAAATGACAGTTTACAACAAACTATGTTAAATAGAAGCAAAAGAAATGTGATGAATTTTAAGCGTGTAAGTACCTCTGTACTAAAAGTTATTAAAATTCCTGAAAATAAAAATTTTATACCCATTTTCATATTGATTCATCTATGCAAATACAGCAAAGTTTTCTTGCGATACAAATAAATACCACATTTGAAAGACTACTTGTGAGAGTTTGTAATTACTTTAATAAGAACAACAAAAAGTGTGTTTTGTTTATCTGCCAATGTGCCACTTCTGAGAAATAACAAAACAGGTTCTTAGAGGGGAAACGCTCTTCAATAACTATTAGAAGCATAATTAACTTCAGGCAGATCAATGCTACCACTGGTCTCAACTACTCAACAAAATGTGGTCCTGCATTTCAATAGCATTATTTCTAGATTCTTGATAACAGTATTACTGACAACCACACTAAAATAAAATACCATAACTGAGGTTAATCTCTCAATCCATTTTACAAATATAAATCAAGTACATGTATTCTGCTTCTTAGAATAAAATGCAAGTACAAAGGTGAAGCCAACAAAATAGTTTTGAAAATGGGCATTCAGCACAAAAGGGCAAACAGTTCTATTTTCAAATTTGAGTTAATGCAACTTCTTGTTATTTCAAAACATACTTTCTTGCTGTGTGCATATCTACAGCCTTCTTGAAATAGAATGTGATCAAGTTTGATTCAACATTCACATAATTGACAGGAAATGGCCAACTAAGAGCACAAGTACACAATACTGCACTGGTTAACCTTTTGTTTCAACTATCTCATTTATATGTATGCGTTTTTTCTTTTTCTCTCTCTTTTTTTTCTTTTTCGTTTTCAGTCGTGTTGCCTCCAAAGCAAGTGCTCTCATTATTACACTTGAGACAACCATAGACGAAGGAATGTGCCATTTGCAGTATGTACAGTTGCAATTTCACAAATAATCTCAGTTTCAATTTATAGTCATGAAATCCTGCAAAATGACAGAAGAAGAAAATCAATTCTGCAATACAGTGCAGCAAAGGAAAATGCATAGATTTTTAGTGGTGCTTATTCTGAATATAAGCACAAAATCCTCTTGAATAAGAACTCTCAGAAACTTAAAGAAGTAAATATTTTCTCTTTATGTACAGAATAATAATAGGCACAAACTGGGCTGACTACAAGACCTGGAGGGAACACTTGTGATGAGACTTTTATATCTAATAAACACAGAAGCTCATAAATTGAGGAGTGACAAAAATAACAAAACAAGAAGTAACAGGTGACTGATACTGTTGGACATAAATGATTGACAATGAGCTAACAAATAGATTTTCAAGTACCTTTAAGCTAAGAAACTGTAAGCTGGGTCCAATAATTTAAATAATTTAAACAAAATTTAGAAATGTTCTGTGCTAAAGAAGGAACAGCAGAAAGAAATGTTTTCAGAAGAAAAATGGTGAAATTAGCAGCAGTTCAGAGTAGACGTGGTTAAAATATGGATTTGAAGTGGCCAAAAGAAAATAAAGGAGAAACATGAAGAAAAAGGAACAAATGAGACTGAATTTTAATAGGAACTAAAATTATTTGAAGATGAGAAATACTGCATTAATTTATGCCACACTTAAGATAATCTTACACCTTATCTCAACCCCCCCCCCCTCTCTCTCTCTCTCTCTCTCTCTCTCTCTCTTTCCCCCCCCCCCCCCTCCACACCAAAGAGGAGTGGGGGGGGGGGGGGGGATCAGTGACACTTATGTCAGTTAATTTATTATATAAGAGAAACATAGAAGAAACTAAACTCATAACTTGTTGGATACTTCATAACATTTCGAATGTTTGGCTTCTTATTTTGGTAAGTATGTAGAACTACTCCAAGTAAACAAAGGTTGCTATTAAATATCACACACTGATATGGACTGCAAAACTTTTCATCAAAAGAACATCAAGTCTGTGTGTAAGATACGAATGTAGAGGTAGCAATGGCAATGAACACATTATTTGAAGTGTGCAGTTCAAGTAGCAAATGATTATGTATAATTTCTGACATGATTTATTGGGAGGAGGTTCACAATACAATCTACACACAGAATCCAAGTGCACTAAAAAACTGAGCCCAACATATATAACGCAGGAGTGAGAAATGACATCAAAGTTGTCGGGCTGTAACACGACACGATGCAGATCATCAAATATGCAGAAAAGATGCAGACAAGTTTGAAAAGGTAAATCTGCCTTGACATTGAAGTTTAGGAAGGTGGGACAACAGGGAGTATGTTGAAATATGCACTGCACGAGAAGAACCAAACACAAAAGAAGAAAAATAACCCCTGCCATATGTTTGTACAGGAACTTTATTTAGAAGCATCTGCTGTATAACCATGATGTAATTATGTCCCTGGGAGTGCTATGTAAAACAAACAAGATGTACTCCATTGCAAACCTATAATACATTTACATTTTTCACTGTACTGGCTAGCTTTCAATATTTATTTTCTATCTTTGTGCATAGTGCCATGAAAACCATAGTGTCATTTACAGCAACTATTGTACTGTTTCTGGGAGACTTACAAATAATTACTTAAGATTAAAATAAATTTCTAATTGCTTGTTGGCACATTTCAGTCCAGATAACACATAATATTCTTGAGTTAAACCTGTAGCAAACCAGTTCAAAGGGGTAAATAAGTTCCTGAGAAACTTTTACATAGACACATTTTCTAGTGATAAATATGCTTTATTCAGCTGGCTGTAAGCATAACAATAACAGCAGCAATTAAAATACAGATTTTCAGTTTGATGCAGGCAGCATTATATTGGTGCATTCCCCCACTGTAATTTAATGAGGTTAATATCACATTTCTCAATAAATAACCTTTACAGATTCACTGAATTACAGATATATACAAAACATACATTTATTGCTCATATTATTTTCGCAGATTTTGTTAGTCATCACATAATTCAGATGTATGTAAGTAACCTAAGCAGGTTTATTATAAAAAGGAATCTTTTACAGTCTTGCTTATAAAATAATTTCCATTGCAAAAAAAGAAATATGTGGAAATTTATTTTTGTTATCTTTGAGTATTTCCATTCCCAATAGCTGTCACTTTCTTTATTTTACTTTAAACAAATGAGCAAAAAAGTTAATAAATAACATTAAGCTATATAAACCATTCATGTCTTTTAGGGCCAAAGGAAAAAATGCAAAAGTAACTAACAATAACACTACAAATAATACACTAAGAGAAACAAACAGAAGCAAGTTAACACAACAAATGTGTCGAAAATTAAAAGTGGTCCCATTAATTCTTTTAATCTGCTAAAAGAATCGACTGGTGCAATTATTTCTGCTTGCTTCTCACATAGTGAGAAATCTGTTCCACATTTCCTGAGAAAATCCAGTATAAAAACTGGATTACTGCATCACTGTTCACACAAATTACAGCGTCATCACAGAAAATCCTTGCACATTGTAAAAGTTATAACTGTGGATGCACTTCATTAACTTTTGTCTTTTGCTGCAACTGATCGAGTTGTCTTTATTACACTTATAAAATTATTGATCACTTGTATCTTGTTTCGAATAACTTCTTCTGACTGGAGGATTACTTTTTTTTGCGATGCTTGGGCCTGGAAAAACACAAGTAATTAATTCATTTAGCATTGTAAAGCAAGTGAGGACAAATACATAAGTGTGATGATAAAAATTCGACAACCTGTCTCCCTTCCGGCTTCAGAAAAAGTAGGTACATGGAGTATGACAGGCAAGGATAAATATCATACTTTTGACTATTTTTTTTCGCCCCTCTCTCACACAAGGCAGCTAGAACCATTAATTCTTGAAATAATTCTCCATCTCATCATTAACACTGTTAAGAATATCTGCCACCACAATCTGCTCATGATCTTACCTCCAATGATATAGTTAATTCTGCAGCTCTTTTTTCCATTAAGTTTTTTTCTGACTTTAGTCTGCTGTTAACGTGCGCTAAACGTTCTTTCAAGGCTCTACGTTCTGAAATAAATTTTATTCCTCGTGTTTTTATCCGATTTTTTTAAACCATTTTATACACATGCACACATATATATATACTGTACAGTCTACAAGTGCTCTATGTTAAAAACTTTCAGACCATTAAGCACTCTCAACTTACATAAAGGAAAATACCATTTACAAAACATATGCAGAGACATATCCGAACTAGCTATGCTCTCCATCTGCGAATGTACCCTACAAAAAAGAATATCAAGATTTGGAACCAATGGTCTTAAGTGCAAACTAACATGTTATTCACGTAAGGAACAAGGTAATGCTCAGAGGAATTGTTTGAAGTGTAAACTGACAGTCTCATGTATACATTACATTAGCTCAGAAAATTTCTCCTGTGCCATCTTGAATATACTAGTGCCTGTTATACAATGAGACCAATATCTAGCACCATAGCGACCAGATCCACCTAAGTTTCAAGTGCAATTTCATGCAATAATGAGTTCAATAATACCATATGAAAGGAGAGAGCTGGCAATGGTACAGGACCTCAACCTCAATAACAACAGTTATGGTCCCTCTCATAAATATGTTTGCAAGCATTGAAAGCGGTCAGATGCAGCAATAAGATGTAGAGTGTCCATTGATTCTGGCAACACATCTCTTATAAACCAGTCAAACACAATGACAGGAGATATGAACTCATCAGTAACATAGTACTATTCCTGCTCATCACACGAGAATCACTGCTGCTGACCAGAGACATGAGTGGATTTTATATTACTCCAGTCCACACATCCTTACTGTGATGTGTTTGCCTTCACTACAGCAGTGTAATGACTGCTAGAGCTTTTCACGGTGATAGGTGTTTTGATATTTATGATTCACATTCCAGCAAATAAATACATGTTCCCCAGCCATCTGAGACATGGATGAACGACTAAAGAAGGAAGAAGAGGAGCGCATTGCCCATCACAAACGTGTGGAAGCAATCATGTCACGCAACACCCCACAAGCACTTCTGTTAAGGTGAGTAATTAATGTTTTTGAGATTACGAATTGTATTGTGATGCATGCCACTAAGTAAATGTTGGCAAACAGACTGCAGTTACGTAATGCACCATATTTAATGACCTCAATGAGACAAACCTTGGAGATCCTTCTTCAATTTTTAAATAACCTGGAATTTCAAGCCGGCCGCGGTGGTCTAGCGGTTCTAGGCGCTCAGTCCGGAACCGCGCGACTGCTACGGTCGCAGGTTCGAATCCTGCCTCGGGCATGGATGTGTGTGATGTCCTTAGGTTAGTTAGGTTTAAGTAGTTCCAAGTTCTAGGGGACTGATGACCACAGATGTTAAGTCCCATAGTGCTCAGAGCCACTTGAACCATTTTTGGAATTTCAAATTAATAACACTGTTGTAGCTCTGTGTTCAGTTTGATTGCAAGGCTTCTACAGGTGGTATAGTTTCGCTCTTATTATTTCACATTCCACATGCTATTTGAGTGAGGCAAAGGTTTGGGCTCAAGTCCATGTCCAGCCATCCATATTTAAATCTCTATGGTTTCTCTCAATTGAATGAAAGTGTATTTCCTTTCTCGTCATTTCCCAGTTCAGCAGTACTTCCCCACTTTTATGTTATAAACTAATCTTCCTTCCTTCCTTATTTCTTTTCATCCATCCATCCATCGAACCACCCTTTTGATTGAAGTGGCCCAGTGATAAAGTAATTGACTCATATTTTAAAGGAGCTGGGTTCAAATCCTGATCCACCATTTGTGATTTAAATTTAATATAATGTTCCAAACTCATTCCATATAAAAGCCTGGCTAGTTCTTCCTCATGTCTTTGTTGAACCTGAGCTGTAGCTTTGTCAGCAGGGCTAAACCCACAAAGAAAGAAAAACATTATAATGGTTGACGGAGCCCAAAGATTCTTCACATAATACTGGTTTTTGAAACTATTTAAGTAACCCTTCTCAGGGTAATAAATGTCTATCTTCAAGTATCTGCCAATAAAGGTTTTATAGCATTTCTATGGACGTTTCCTGTGAGCCAATCAAACCTGTGATCATTTGTGCGGCCCTTCTTTTGTATGTGTTCAGTATCATCCATTCGTCCTACTTGTTCAAACACTTTAACATTATTTTAGGATATATTCCATGTGAGGGTTTTTTTTTTTTTTTTTCTCTTCAATTCAATTGACACCTGTTATGAAACTTCTCTCATTTTGTACCAATTATTTGGATTCCTAAGCACTAAATCCTCCTAATTATACTTCAAATATTTGTCTTTTGGTTCCTGGGAATAATATTCCCTTTTTGAGAACCAGTCATAAACAGTGAATGTTGATACATTATATCCCAAGTGATTGTATACTGTTTTGCAACCTAGTGCCACCATCCCTAATGATGCAGGCTTGCTTGTCATGAAACAAAGCTATTTAAAAGCATGATGAACATATGTATTAGAGACCTCTTGCAGCTGAGAACTGATTTTCCAGCCATTGATTCAAAATCTCTAAGTGCATTTAATACTTGTGGTTGTTACAGGTCAAACACAGCTGCCTGCGGGACTACGGACAGAAGATAGCTTTGAATATTGCATTTTAAATGACAGAGAGGTATTTCAAAATCACTAAAGTTCATATAATATAAGGTGTATATCTTTGCAACTAATCATCACAGAAAGCCAAACAATCTGATGTAATATTAAAAAATTATTATGTTTTTTCTCACTACTTGTGGTTACTTATCAGTGTAACGACAAGTTATTAATTGCTGATGTACAATTCTGCCATAAAAACTTTCAGATTAAGTTTCAGTGCAGTTAGGAAACAACAAACATTATGCATAGCAATTTTTTAAATTTCTGATAAAAATATTTTGGTTTTTATAGTCATTTACTCCAGCTAACAACTCTTGTGATAACCAACCAAGCTCTTATTTTAAGCAGAAATTGCAGGAATCCACATACAAAATTATCTACAGAGTTCATTGTAACATAGAAACAATAATTTTGTACCAGCACTGCCACTATTACTACAGTATTCACCTGAGAAACTAGCCTGCAGTGGAACTGTCGTTTGCTGTATAATAAGTCCGTTTGGTGGCTCATTCGATCCTTTCTTGGCTTCTATGTAGCTGCTGCCTTGATCTGTGTTGCACTTTGGACAACATGAAGCTTCTTTTGAACAGGAAGGATGGAAGTATGCACTGCAGTTCTTACACGAAGAGAGCATTCCTGCAATAAGGAGAAAAATTATAAGTATAGGTGTAAAATATATTTAGCTTGACAATTAACACATTCTAGCTGTGCAGATACATAATTTCTGTCTTTCAACTCCTCAACTTCGAATACAAAGATGAGATAGTTAACTCACTGCAGGTAAATCCATGATCAGCCGTGAGAGCAGTACACATTACAATGGAGACAGAAATGCATTCTTATGGATGAACAAAAGAACTGTTTCGTAAACCAGTATTATATGTTGAATACCAACAGCAGCGTAGATCATTACTATCACGACTGCAGAAATATTTTGCTGCTGATCTGACAGAAGCTCTGTCTGCTGGGATTTTTTTTTCCCCCCAGACAGACATCTCACCCGGATAAATTTGTCTCCATTCCCTTACTGTGTTAGGTTTAAAAGGTAGCCCACGCTTTCACAACTTCCTCCGTTGACATTGCCTTTAATGACTAAAGTAACTGATATTACAGTAGTATTTTACATAAACAGCTTATTAAATTACAGTGTGGTGAATGCCTACAATGAAGGATACTAGTGCACATTTCATTGTAGCCCTTTACTGCTATGGGTATGGGTATAACTCATGTCTCAAAGTAGTTTTTACACAATAGCTTCTCTGATAGAGTTCCTGCAGGTTGGTGCACTACTTGAAATAATTATCAGATTAAATGAGGCCTTTTTTTGTTTTTGAATATTTCTCATCTCTCTTCCATCATCAGCATATATTCCAGTCAGCTAATAATACACTTGAATCAAGACATATTAATTACAAGAATAGTCTGCAAAACTGAACTGACAACGTCTAGTGAGATGTATTTAATCAGGTGCATTCATTGGAAATGTCTAATTAAACAAATGAAAATTTGGAAAGAAATATAAAAACTCCAGTTGTAATCTCTGGTAACATATACATAGCTACACAAAGTTTCATTAAGAGAAATTTGTCTTCAGACTCTGTCTGACATTCATGTCATTAAAAGATGATTTGTTTTCTTATTTTCAAATGCATCCACCATTTGAAGAATATTACTCTACATTTTTGGACTTTACATTAATTGGTACATGACCATGTACCCTCCGAAAATGGTCCAATCTTGAAAGAAACATAGTAAAACATCTTACCAGTAGATCCACAGATGATGCAAACATGGGGTGGACTATTCACTCTTTCTATAGTCAGAGATGCTGGAAGACTTGCGAGACGTAACGAAGTTTTTGGCAAGTTTGTCCCAGAAGTACGTAGCAGCGATCTTGAGATTTCTTTAGGAGTGATCTGATACACTGATGCATTAGTCTTGTCTGAAGCTGTGTGCCGAGTTACGGAAGATTGCGATACTGAAGAAGAAACTGGTGTCATCTTTTCTAGTGCAGAGGTTACAGGCATAACAATTCTATCATTTTCAGCAAACAATACTTGATGTTTATCTTTTTGGTGTTGCTGCTTTTGATGTACTTGAGGCTTCCTTTTTGTTTTTATTTGTGGCGATGTGGATAAGAGATAACCATTCTTCTTCCGTTTCTGTAGTTAAAAGAAAGAGGAACAGTGAGTAAAATTAAATATTTCTAATATTGAACAGTAACAAAGAATACTAAAAGTGGCTAATTTAATAATAATATTACACTCTGCTTTTATTAAGAAGGAATTGCTGTTACTGAAGAACAACAACTTAAAGGGGGACAAAAATCAACAGCAACATTCATGAATCTTACCGAAACATCCCAGTGACTTCCATATACGAACTGGGTATGATTTGCAGTGCTACGACGCTTTCTTTCGACTCTGCGGTTCTGTAGGTCTGAGAGAATTTCACGAGTTATGAGTCCTGGAAAAGTAAAAGAAAAATATATAATACAAGAACATATTCATTACGAAGAGATCTACGTATTTACAAGGCAAATGAAGATCTTCCAAAAATAAAAGAAGTGAAACCATCTGGCACCCAAACAAAACAATCTTTTATTTGGACACAGTTACACAAATAATCATTTTTGTGACCATGAATGACAAAAGATGAAGAACATGATGATAAATGAAGTTCATATTTCGAGAAATCTGAAGCAATTGTGACAGGAAAACAACATACCGACAGCCTGTAGAAATGCTATTTTCTCTTGAGAAATTTCTGCAGCCAAAGACTCTTGTATTTCTCTTTCATCATCTGAGGAACTTGAAGAAGGGGAAGAAGAAGGTGAGGAAGCTGCTGATAATCTGCAATAAGTAAGAAGCCCATGAACGACATGACAAATCAGAACACCAGACTACAAATTTGTAAACATTGTCTCTTGGTGATTATTAATGTACCCTCATAATATCTGGCGCTAAATAGTCATTTAAAGTAAATAACATGTGAGACCAATTTACTGTACTACTGTACAAAGATGTTTTGACACTTTTTATTAGAGCTCATAGATGTTACAAAAGTTTGATTGTCAGTAAATGAGGATTTGATCCTGGTTTTATCCCATCCCTAAGCAGTAGGGTGCAAAATCTGTCTGGTAAGTTTTTCTGGAAAAGGTTCATTACAACATAAGGGAAGGAAGTTAAATTTCTGTCTACTACTGGCATTTGTTTTAAGTCTAGCTTCAAAATTAAATTTAACATTGACAGTTAAATGCAGTTCAAAACCTCTCCATATGAAAAAGGTAACACTTAGCTAGTAATCTTTCTCTCTATTTTCAAAGGAATGGTGGTAGTATCAATCATGGAAATATTACATCACCAAGGTTGTATAAGAACTGAGAGAGGATCCACTATGGCCTTGTTGAGGGAACTATTTTAAAATCTACTTTTAATAATTCAATAGAGCCATGGAAAGAAAACATGAATCAAGATTGCTGGATTGTGGCCTGACTTAGATTCTAGAGAAAGAGATCTTCTACTACTTCTGGTCAGCTCTAAATGGTCTCAGCAATGCGATGTAGGTTGAGCTGGTTTGAATTAGGTTTTGTTTTAGGGTGCAAAAAGAACTGAAGTCATAAGCACCCGTGTCATAACCATAGAATACTAATAAATGAAAGATGTTAAAACCGACGACACGTTAAGCACAATTGATGGAAGGAGAAAAAGCTAAAAACGAGGACTTCCCTCTGGAGAAAGGTCCACAAAATATGTCACAGAGACAGATTTATTCACTGCGGTTGGTTTGAAGGGTGGCCAGATGCCCTTCCTGTCACCACCCGATTAACCCCTGGGATTGAATGTGTGTACTGCAACTTTTTGTTTGTTTATTTGTTTGCGGGTAGTGTTACTCATGTAAAAGTGAGCAAAAGCTTTTGAAATATTTGCAAATCCTGTAACTGACACAAGACTTTGTTACCAGTCAGGTATTATTCACCTAGTGGGATATGGGAAAACACCTGAAACACCGACCATCATCATTAATCCAAGGCAGCGCATCTTTCATTGTCGGAAAAAGTGCTTTAACATACATAGTTAATTTTTGTTAACATGAAGATTTTTATATGTAATCGTTTCTTCGTTATATTTCATTGTAACTTTTATAATGGTGACATGTTTTTACATTTATGGAAAGGTTACATTACTGGCATATAATCTCACTAAACTGTTAAAAAACCTATAAAAGATAGTCTCACAAACTGGGTACATCTAAAGAAATTAGTTACACAGCAAAATAATAATTGACAATATTAAGAATCATTTGCTAATGGATTTCTATAATTTCATTATTTAAGAGAGAGATGTGAATACATGTTAACTAGAACATTAGTTACACAAACACACCTTACTTCATCTGAAGAACCATTTCCTGAACCATCTACTGCACTAATGTAAATAATTCCATTTTGTGTTTTATTTGCATCTTTGGAGACTGTGGTAATACTGCTTTTTGTGTTTACTGTGCTAACAATCCCACCAGCGCTGGAACTACTGCTGTTATTAGTTTGTATGATTTCAATATCATTATCTTTCTCAGCACATTTAACAGTGCTTTTGTTGTTCAATGTGCTGTTTGTTGAATTTGCTTCTAACTCTTTCCTTAGTCGCTGAATTAGTTGTTTCTGTAAGAAGAAAAAGAAAGATTAACAGTATAACGTTTAAGTATTTTGTAACACATACTCAGACTCATGCGCCCTTGAAGTGTGGTTAAAGGAGGAGTGAAGGAGTGGACAGTCTCAGGAAAGGACTGAAAACGTGGGAGGGATAGGAAATATTCATGCAACACCACTAACATATATCTTTAGTGCTGCAAATTAACATCCCAGTGAAACTACAGAAGTGTTTAACAGATGTTGAACTACAAGCTGCAAGAATTGTTTGCAAGTTAGGGTGCACACACACATTGAAATAATGCTGCTGGTCTCAAATCCGAATGAAAACTTGAGCTTTGTTTACTTGGCTTGGGTGGTCTGACAGTACAAAACTAGCAGTTACGTAGCAGATGCAAGTTACAAAATACATGAGAGAACAACACGAATTCACACAGTAAAGTTTTTAAAAGTGTCACATAGATCATAGTTATAACATAGTCTTTAACTGTCAGAATGAATCTGACTAACTATAAAATGCATTTCTCACTGAAGACAATACTACAGAGTAATGCATTTTGCAATATACTTTTTTTTTAACTTTATTGCAGCCAATGTCGCACTCACTGTGCTACACAGAGAGGCTGACACTTTTCTCAACGTACAAGTAGAAATAGTCGAAATGTTACATTGTAGTGTATGAGCGGGGAAGATATCAGTCTAGGTGTGTGTTTTCATGTACTTGTTTCTACTAGTATATAATAAATCATTTTATGCCTCAGTTCAGTCTCTGTTTTTATGTATTTAGTTATGTACCTTGTGGTTCATGTTTCTGTATGCCTGTGTATTTACGATGTAAATGATTGCTTGGAAAACAACAAATCTGATAATCTTTCTATGGATGGGTTCCAAAACGTGAAATAGATTAAAGGCGGACATACACTCGCTCATTACATCAAAGCTTACGCAATAACAAGAGCAGAGCCTGGCAGACACCGATAATATTTGATTTTCGTCATTCAGTAAGTACAAGTCTGATTCTTCGCTATAGGTATGTACGTATTAATCTGGAATAAGCGCCGGGTGGTGAGTATGTCGGTGCCCGTTCACAAGTTTGCAGTATCGGCCGCCTGCAGTACATGACGGCGCTGCGCTTCGTGTCAAAACGACCGCTACGAGTATCACGTGTTCTGTTGCGGGCGCTCCAAGCGACGAACAGCAGAAACATTAAGACAACGCGCACGCGTCAGCCGCCGCTACCCGGAGCGCCGCCCATCAACGGATACTTCGACGAAATACTGCTGCGACGTTTAGAGTAGCTCACAAATGTTAATATTTTCACACGTAGTACCATTCGGAAAAATTTTCAATTCTTCATCATTCAGTTCGAGCAGCCTCACAAACTTGTATAATTGCACTTATTTAATTGCTGCATAAATTTCTAACTCCATTATCACAACGAGTTGACGTGGGTTATTCAGGCTGGTGCTTTCTTACAGCCTGTGAAGATATTAATTAATGCACTTTGGTATCTTCCGTAAAACATTTTACGATGCGCTACATGACAGTCAAATACTTCAAGGACAGGCAGTCGACACACTATGAAGACTGGATTTCACTACTCCAGCTGTTCTTTTCTTTCATTTACTTTTACAGCTGTCTCCAAATCGAAGATAATTCCTTTACTGTCAGAAGTGGTATTACAGATTTTTGTATTAACTTTATATGAGTACTTTAGGCGCTCTTACGATTTTACGAAAGCACAGTGGTACTATCTCTTTGTATTTTTGGTGATTGTGGTCCGAGGCATTTTAAGATTTAAAAATCGAGCAGTTTTTATAGCCCCCGCGGATATCCCCAGCGTTAGGAGATGATAATGACAAGGCTTACGTTACATCACTGCGTAATGCCCATAAAAGAGAAATCAGCTTTTTCGTTTCTGATGTCAAGACTTCGGGATTCCAGTACCCGTCAGATGAAACCAAGCTGGATCTCTGGAACGATCAAACTGCATCTGAATACGAAACAAATGGATTCACATAAAAATAACGAATTACAATAGTTTTTCGTTGCTTTCCAAACACGTGTCTATACCGTTAATGATATGGATACTGCTGTAGTCTTTGACAAATGTGCCTCACTTTGAAATGGGGATGCCTTGAGTATGCACCAAGTCCTATGTCGCACCTTTTCTCCGCAACCGTGCCATCTACGCCCTCGGAAAATTTTAAAAGCGCCTGGAATGACGCTATTAGTAACTGCAATGTAACAGGTGGTAACATAACAGACTTTCGTATACAGAAGAGCCAATCGGAATACGTAATCGCTGGTCACAAATATCTGAAAGGTACATGTAACTACCAGCAGTCTGCTACGAAAATAAATATAGGAAAAAGTGTGTTAACACCATCAAACAGCTAAATAAGCTTTACTTGAACGAAAACATTTTCTGTTTCGCGCTGATATGTGGGCAAAGCCTCATTTTGTAGAACACAAACGGGGCTTGTGAGACGTTATTGATTCTGCAACCCGGCAAGAGAATGGGTCCGCTTGGCTAATATGTAAAATGTTCGCATACCTCTGCTGTTTTTTGGATGCAGGGCAGAACCACGTCAACCAGCAGCCTGGACTTCAGTTACTTCGCCTTCATTCAGTTTCTTTACTGTCTTGTTCACATACAGCGTAAATTAATAAGCTTTTCTTTATAATTTCCTTCGGTGTATGTTTGAACTTCTCATCTCAATAAGGATTAACATATTTTAGGCTGTGGTAGTACAAACTAATTCGAATAAAGTATTCCATAAAAACAGGTAACCAATTTTTATTAATTACATAGATACAGCTGTTAGAATGTAACCCAAACACACACTCATAGGAAGTTTAAAGCAAAGACCAAGTTACTGTTGAGTTTCATAAATTAAACCTCCGACATCAACGCACTTTCGATTTCTCTTGACAACGCGATGTGAAGCTCTTCTGAGATCGTCTTGGCGTTCTTTCATGGGGGACAGCAATATTGCATTATCATAACGGTCAACTCGTCTCTCGTGTTTGCTTTCCATTTGCAGACTTCGCCTTTCAACCATCCTCACATTGATAAACTCTAAAGGGATAAGGCCCAGGGAACTTTGTGGCCAAATAACCTGTAACCGCGAACCATCTTCTGGGGAATGTCAGTTTTAGACGAAGTGTCAGATGATGACTGGAAAGTCCAAAGGTTCTGTCGTGCTGGAAGAATATACCGATGCTCGTCAAATGAACCTCTTCCAATAATGCTGGAAGCTAGTTTTCAAGAAAGTCTTGACTGGGCCCCGTAAGACGATGCGGTAACAAAAGAGCCAAATCAACTGATTGTATAAATGAGTGTCGCGATATGATAGACAAACAAGTGTTCTTGGAAATGTCTCTCCATAGAAGCATGTTGGTTTCCGTTGGGCCACCGATTTGAGTTACGCCTGTTATTGGTACCGTTACGAGTGAAAGTGGCTTCACTAGTAGACAGTGTTAGGCCCCAATGTGGTTACTCTGCGATCTGCAAGTAGCCAACGACGAAATTCCATTCGGATATCTTCTGGACGATGTTGAATCCGCCGTAAGTAACATCACAGAGACCGTGCATGCCTAATGTATGCCACATTCTTGTACCGAGAGCCGTAGGAAATTCTGCGTGTGTTCGTTGAAGGACTACGTTCGAGCCGGCCGCTGTGGCCGAGCGGTTCTAGGCGCTACAGTCTGGAACCGCGCGACCGCTACGGTCGCAGGTTCGAATCCTGCCTCGGGCATGGATGTGTGTGATGTCCTTAGGTTAGTTAGGTTTAATTAGTTCTAAGTCCTAGGGGACTGATGACCTCAGAAGTTAAGTCCCATAGTTCTCAGAGCCATTTGAATTACGTTCGGCCAACTGAATAATTTCTTCTACTTCATCCAGTTTCTTCATTCGCACGTTCAGACGAAGTATGACTGCTGAACACTGTACCAGGCTCACGCTATTTAGTGAAAACGCAAGTTAACACACTTGGATCTGCTACTACACTTGGATCTGCTACTCTGCTGCCAGGAAATACTCTAGAAGTAGTGACAGCAGCGTCTCCATTACAAAACACGAACACGAACACACTGATCAGGCAGAACTTAATGACCACCTACCACATGGCAGGTATGCCCAGCTTCGGCACGGATAACAGCTATAACGCGTCGTGGTATGAAGAAATGAGTTCGTGGATGGTCGCAGGATTTTTTTTTTTGGGGGTGGGGTGGGGCGGGGGGTGGGGTGTGAGCTCTGACATCGCGATCAATCACATCCGAGATGCGTTCGATCGTGTTCAGATCTGGCGAGTGGGGGGGGGGGGGAGGGGGGGAAGTGCATCAACTGGAACTCGCCGCTGTGCTCCTCGAACCACTCCACCACACTCCTGGTCTTGTGACATGGAGCATTCTCTTGTTGAAAAATACCACTGCCATCGGAAAATATGACTGTCACGAAGGGGTGTACGTGGTCTGCAACCAGTGTGCGATGCTCCTTGGCGGCCATGGTGCCTTGCACAGGCTCCAATGAACCCATGGACGCCTACAAGAATGTTCCCCACATCATGATGGAGCCGCCGCCAGCTTGTCTCCGCCGCAGTACGGGCGTCAGAAGCCGTTCCCCTCAAAGACAACGAATTCGCGCCCTCCGATCGGCATGATGAAGGTATCTAGAGTTATCAGACCATGCAACGCTCTGCCGCTACGTCTACGTCCAGTGCCGATGGTCAAGTGCCCGGTTCGGTCCTAGCTGCTAATGTCGCGGTGTTAACATTGGCACGCGCATAGATCGTCGGCTGCGGGGGCTCATCGTTCCGAGTGTTCGGTGCACTGGGAGTTCAGACACAATACTGTGCCCGCTTTCAAGTCTGATGTTAGTTCGCCGACTGTCCTGCTCTACCGGTCTGCCCAGCCTACGACGTCAGACATCTGTAATGAGGGGTGGTGGCCGTCGAAACCCCACGACATCTCGACGTGGATTCACCTCGGTTTCGCCAAGTGTTGAAGACACCACAGCATTCGTCGAACATTCGACAAGTCGGGCAGTTTCCCAAATGCTCGTCTCAAGCCCCCGGGCCATCACAATTCACTCTCAGATAGATCGTGCGCCTTCTCCATCCTACATACTGACAGCACGCTCAATGATACTACATGCACCGTGCGTGTGTCTGACTAGCAGTCACTCGTCGCCAGGTGGCTGGTTTATATCGATTGTCGGTCGGTGGTCATAGCGTTCTGGCTGATCAGCGTATGTGCGGCATGCTTAAAAGATACTGTGGAATTGGAAAAACCCACAACCACAGCTGAAAAATTCAATCAAGTAAGTTTTAGCACAACTTCAACTTCGAAATAAATATGACAATCGATAAATAAACCCATATCAACAAATTCCAACAAGCGAAATAAGAACTTCTCTCTGTAACCAAAAAAATTCGCATGTTATATAGAATGTTTTATAAAAGTTAATGTATATTTCCACCGCCCAACATATTTATTACGTATATATTTTCAGTGCTTCGTTGTTTCAAGCTGTCCCGCCAGCCAATAACTGAGCACTCTCAGAAATGGCCAACAAGCTTAAATATTTTTATGCACACTCATCGTAGCACAATAACTTTCTCCTTGTGTGCTGTACATACAAACATGAATCATCATGTACAAGAAACGGCTATCGGGGTTCATGGAGTTTCAAGTAATAAAGTAGTAAACTTTATACATGTTACTAGAAAGATCATAATTTCCTTACCAAGCTTTGGGTGTTCCAAACGAGGAACGACCAACACCGCACTAGAGACGGTGCGTTGATTAAAACTAACAGAGACAAGAGGAAAGGAGTGGTTTCTAGCAGACCAATTAGGAAACTGTGCGACAGGCAGCTTCAGGGGTATTAATTCAATCAAGTAGGGTACGATACCAGTTTGATTAACCCAATGCAAGCGTTCCTGCACATGACACGTTCTCGCCATTATTCTGGAAAAGTGTCAGTATATAGTGTTTCGTAATTGATTTTGATGTACGTTACTGTAAATATCATTTCACCTGAACAACCAATAAATTGTTTTCCACGCGAAACAAAATAGCAAACAAATGGACTGTGTGCCAAACACGTGTTCATGCAGATTATCACGATTTCGTCGTTTCTTATACTTCACACCAAGTCCACAGACACTTAACAACAGCGAATACCACTCTGTACATAAGGCTAGATGTCTGAGAAGGAAGTAATTCAAAGGTAAGAAAAAATAATTAATCCTCGACTAGTTTTTCCCGCAAATCTACATAATTAAATCTACCTAATTTTGGAAAAAAAAAATTCTCTCCACGGACGAAAACGTCTACATTTGGCGATGATGCACGACGGGCTGGGGCGGACACTGCCTATTATACGCATGAACGCCAAACATACTGACTTCTCTGTGAAGTATGAAGGAAGAGTGCGTTGGTTTGGGGCTTATGAGCCATGTAGCGCTGGCCTAGCCGTTCTCAATCAGATTCAAATGTAGACGGTTGCTGAAACATTTTGCAAAATGACTTCTCGGAAAATGTGTGGTAACTGAGGTGGAAGCTTTTTATGCATTTAAAAACGAAGTATTAACATCCGGGAGTGGTTAACACATAAACCAACCCAACAGTTAAGGGAGGTAAACAACCGGAACAATAATAATAAAAAAATGTTTATATTTGAGAACAAATCAAGAAACTGCAGTGCTCTTCGCGATATGCGAATCGGGAACTTAAAAACAGTTTGGAAGAGTCACAACTTATCTTGTGGATTAGGCGCCTATTTTAACGCAACTTTTGTGCTCCGTCACTGAGTTACGTGTAGAAAATAATGTTAGTGCTTCAAGGTTACACTTATTTTCTTTTGAAGGTATGCCAAGTTTAACGTAAATGTAACCAAAATTATCGGAAAAGCATAGTTTTTTTTTTTTTTTTTTTTTTTTTTTTTTTTTTTTTTTTTTTTTTTTTTTTTTTTTTAAATCATTGCATACCTCTGGTCTTTCTGCAGTACCAATTTCGTGTTTCGTGTCGCCCCCCCCCCCCCCCCCCCTCCCCGCGGAAAGAGAGAGAGAGAGAGAGAGAGAGAGAGAGAGAGAGAGAGAGAGAGAGAGAGAGAGAGAGTCCCTGAAGTAGTCAACACATTCATAGCTCAATACATCAAACCGTAATGGGCATTAAGTTCAAAATAGGCGTTCCACTACCTTTTATTTCACGATCGTCATATCGCCCTTACGGCTGCCCAAGTTGCGCTTATAGAGAGTCAGCAATAACAGCAAATCCACGACATGACAGCAGCTTCCTCATAGATAACGCGTGTCTTCCCTCAATGGTGCCGTCGCTTCGCGGAAAACATCGAAGTCCAGGAAGGGAAGGAAAAAACTGACCGGTTAAAACCGATACCCGTATTTTAGTTCTAAATAACCACTATTTAACGGTATTTATTTGGTCTCTATATCATCAGTTGCCTTATTTTCACTTATAACAGAGTGAAAGAATCGGCAAATTAGGCATAGCAGCAGCGCTACAATTTTTCGTTTTTAAATGAACATTTTTTTAAAAAAAGTCAGACTTATTTGTGAAATTTGCATTGGTTTGAAATATTTCGTTAGTATAGAAAGTGGGAAAAGCGATCAGTGCTATTTTTGACAACAATGTCGACAGAAACGAGCAACGAACACGTGGCATATGAACTGATACAGTATTGCTGAGATGGTACGTCCCTTAAACGTGCAAGACTTGCCCACACCTCGTTTATACGGTAATTTCTCGCCGTCGTCGCCAGCCATCCATTGTACTGCAGAATGGCACGAAGACTAGTTCGCCTCATTTTCTTTAAAAGATTACATATTTGTCTACAATTTCTACGAAATAATAAATGAGGAAGCAAATCATGGTAACAGTAATAAATCAAAAACTTATCAATATTTCATTCATAGTATACAATTAAAATATAAATCAGCTGATCTGCTGACTGTATGTAATATGCCTTTATCTGCTTGTACCCTTGGAAACGCACCAAATTAATGCGAAAAACTGTTCTTCAAACTTCAGTTTCACACTTTACCACTGACTATCCGTAATGTCCAAATAGAGGTATGATGGCTGGTAGCATAATTTTTTAGCAGAGTTTAAAAAATTGCAATCAATAGAACACGTGATTTTTTGCAGTATTCAACCACCTATTCTTTCGAGAAAAGCAGCGAACGGTGGACGGATCAAGTTTTCTTTCATTTGCCTACTTGATTTAAAGTCTTTGTTCTATGCGTTTTGCAACAGAGCGTCAAAAATTTTTCCATCTTTGTTCGATTTCTGCGTCTATTACAGGAAATAATAGGAACAAACCGAAAATCGGTTACTTCAGAAACCGGCTATTTTGAGCGGTTTTAACAGTCAGATTGAACCAATGTGGGCAAAAACAGATACAACCAAAAAACCGCCATAACTACAGTCAACACGTTAAATGCGACTTCCATGGAGATGCCACATTCGCTGGTACTCTCCCGCTTCACTGCCAAGTATCATTCACAAGCTACTAGCTGATACAATTGTAACATTTTCACAATCGAATGGACAAGATGAAGGTGTTAAACGCTTCTGTACAATAACTGCAGCAACAGCACCAAAAGGTTTTCAACAAGAGAATAATGACAAGGAAAGCACAACACACGCAACGTTCGTACAGAGATGATGATGGATCGAAATGGGATGTTGATGAGTACTGCTATGACGTGTTCAGTTGGGGTTCACAGGGAAGTGGAGGTACTGGTATTAACCGCGACGAACATGTTTCCTCTGACCACCGCCCGCACTTCATTCACACGGAGAGTTTGGCACAATAGTTACCAACTTCATTCTTATTCGAGAGTGGTCCTCCTAGATTTAGGTTTGTCCTTAGTCATCCCACTTCAGGCGATTGTCGGAATGGAGCTCTCATGTCTACGGCTGATAATGTTCTCCGTTCGCTCCCAACTGGAGTTCATCTGCCTTTGTGACTTACATGTCGATGATACCCCTAATTTCGTTCCGTCGCGCTTTCCCATCTTCCTTCGTCGTCTCTCTCATCTACTTTTTCACATATCTCATTTATAGGTGTCAGAAACCGCATGTTTAACGCAGCTGAGACCGACCGGAAATACTGACACTAGCAAAAACTATACGAGGTGTGATAAAGTAACGGGCAGTTTCGTTTTCCTTAAAGAACCTTTCTATATTAATCAAAATCAACTTTATCTCCTACAAAGTAAATCAGAAACTCACTTTTCGTTATGGTCTTCAGCTCCTTCGGAAATTTTGTTTGTATCTCATCGATGGTTGCAAAACTACGTCCTTGCATGGTTCTCTTCAGGCCTCCGGAATAGAAAGATGTCGCAGGGGGTGATGCCCAGCAAATACGTTAGCTGAGGCAATTTGCCAAAAAAAAAAAAAAATCACTAACAAACATGGAGTTGTGAGCGGGAGCATTACTGTTATATATATTTCCAAGGGTGACTTTGCCATAATTCTGGTCTTTTCTTCGGATTGCTTCACGCAAACCGAGTAGAACTCCCGCGTAGTACTCCTTGTTGACCGTACGACCGTAACGCAGGAACTCACGATGCAATATCCCATTGTAGTCTAAGATAACCGTGAGAAGAACCTTCATATGTGATCGAACTTTATTTTTTTCGGTTTTGGCTCTTCTGGCAGTTTCCATTGAGAGACTGGGCTCTGGTTTCGACGTCATACTCGTATAGCCATGTTTCGTCACCTGTTATAACCTTTTAAAAAAGTTCTGGATCGTTATCGACTTGATTCAGTAATTCCTCAGCGATGTCTACCGCGACGTCGTTTCTTGCTTCGAAATTGTTTTTATTCGGCATTCAACAATGTCGGAACAAACTCTGCTGCGACACTTTTCATGCCCAAAACATCCGAAAAAATTGCTTGGCATGAGACAAAGGGCATGCCACCTCTCTGACAGTGATTCGGCCATTTTCCAGTACCTTTTTCTTTACTTCTTCCACATTGTCGTCAGTAATTTATGTGCTAGGCCGTCCAGAGTGGTCGTCGTCGTCAGCATCTTCTCGACCCTCTTTGAAACGTTTTTATTATACGTAAACTCTTGTCTTACTGATAGTATATACGCCGAAAGCCCGTCAAAGTTCCGAATGCGGTGCTGCACTTTATTCCATTTTCACGCAAAATTTAATGCAAATTCTATAATCCATCTTTTTAGAAAGCAAAAATTCGCCGAGCACTGGAATACACATACGATCTTCTCGACTGTCAACAATACACTAAATATTCAAAACAATTGAAAATGTATATTTGCATCAGGAACACTTGTGTTGACATGACGATAAAATTTGAAAATAGGATGTATAAATCCCGCGAAATTAAAAAAAATTTCCCGTTACTTTTTGATCACGCCTCGTATATAATTTTTTTTTTTTTTTTATATTATGCAGCGTCGATTTCGGCGCTCTTCTGCAGTCGAGATGGATACGAAACGTTTCAGAACCATGCCGAAATAATGACCTCTGTCCTGACGTCACTTCCTCGCACAGCCCTTATCGACCTGTAGATTGCACAACGGAAACATAAGTTTTTCTGTTGAAGGAGTTTCCACGATGACGTGCTGAATACACTGAAGAGTTTTATGCGGCACAGCTACTGCTTCAACTCTCTGAAGAACGCGACCATTCTACACTGTAGTGTGTACGTCTATACTTTATCTAGGGAACTAAACACATCAGTCGGAAAAAAAACTGTTTTCTGCGACAGAAGTGGGGATAAAAACTGGAAATTTCGAGGTCGCATAGATGTTCTCTCCAGGGACTGAGACCTTCATCAGAGCGCCAGACGCAGTCAGAGCTATGAATTCTGCAGGCCTGTCGGCCTGACTACAGTTATTTGACAATCTCAAGAGACGAGGACTGCCTTGATTCTGTCCTGGACCGTCAAAAGCCGGTTCTGCCGGCCAATTTGAGGGCGGTTTTGGGAGACTTCTCACATTCATTCAGTCAAATGTTGGCTCTGGGTTACACTTTTTCCAGCGTGGGCGAGTGCAAAGCTTCGTAAGTAAACAGTTTTGGAGGTGTCGTCATAGTTACGTGTTTCCAAAGGTTTATTCCGTGTTTCTCCACTTGAAACACTCAAGTGGAATTTTTGTTGATATCTCGCAGGATTTCTCAATAGTTTTGACATTTTATGTTCCAGGCTTCGAATTTCAGTGTGAGCCTAACACTGCTGGAATATAACATTTTTAAAAAATATTTTCTAGTTATATTTCGTACATCATTGGTTACCTTACATGTAATTATATGATGTATAATTTTAGATTATTGAATAAAATTGGTAGCATTCTTTTTTGATACTGATAATATTATAAGGTGACAAACACTAATTAAACATGCATGCCGTTTAGGAATAAGGAAGAACGCGACCTGCATTTCTCTAAGTTATTGTCAACTTGCAGCACTGTAGAATTCTGTGACAAACTACTGTTGCCGCTGAGGCGCATAACATGAACATTTTTACGTAGTCTCCGAACTTTAACGCCATGAGAATGAAAAAGCCATCAGGTTACAGAGAGCTCCTAGCGAGCGACACGGCGCCGCCGTACGTAAACGAATGGCTACGCTTATTGCCGACTTCCGCCAGTTAAAACCGCGCCGCGACGTCCATGTAGCGGACATATAGTACTACAATAAAGGGCCACCGATCGTAAACAGTGCGGGAGTGTCGGCACAACTGGCGCCGCGCTTGAAATCTGAGGGGCACTCAAAATGAAAACGGGAAAGATGGAAAAAATGGGCAACGTAGTTGTTATTTCAAAAGTAATCGCTGCAACTGTGAACATATTTACCCCACTGTTTGAGACACAACGGCCGACGCCTTCATAGAAAAATGTGTGTTGCCTACGGAGCCGTGATTCTTCGCAGATGTCCAAAGGGATAAAAAAAATACGGAAATCGCATGGGGGGGGGGGGGGGGGGGACAATCGGGACCTTACCGGAGGATGTGTAAAGGCTTCCCAGCGAAACTTCCGCAGTGCAGTCTAAAGAACCTTGGCAACACGTAGAATGTATGAGAAACAGGTGCAATACATTTAAAAACAATACCCTCTAAGTACGGTAATTTGCTCCAGCTGTTAGTGTTTTGAGGAAAAACAAAACGACACATTCAGCACAATATCCTGAGCAACTATATGTTACGTATTTTAGAAACGAAGTTGTAATGCGAAGTGAAACCGCCCTTTTGAGAAAAACATTCGAAAATGCCCCATCTCACTTTTTTCCGCAGGTATGTATGCTGTCACAAAGGTATCCATATTATCTACAGAAATAAATTTTTCAGCTTGCCAATGGCAGAAGAAAATTGTTTGTAAAATTTAAGTCATACAGAGTGATGTGCAAATATAGCATGTTTACATCAACTTACCTCCAGTTCGTCAGCTCTTCAGGATTAAAGGCAGGAGCAGAAAGTTTCCAAGAAATCTGCACAGATGTTTTTCCGCCTGCTAACAAACTAGCTTTGAGACCGGCTCAAGCGTAATGAACATACTTGGAGCTTCAATACTAATGGAAGTACTATGCAACGACACGCTGCAAGCTGAACTTTGTGTTGGATGTCCGACCGGATTATAGCATTTAATAATAAAAACCTAAAGAGCGCTGTTGTCCCCAAGTACTGTCTCAGTTACAGAGTTGCCCACTTTTACGGTATTCAAACAAAGTCCCTATCTTCGCGCGAAAGTGCGATCAAGTAAAAATATAGCTCTAATTTAACGAAAGTGAGAATTTTTTTCCTGATTTTATGTATGTAATGTGTATATCACGGTTTACTAGTTTTTGGTTTTGCTGACGAGATATTTTGTTAGTACGATATTACGGTGATTTCCCTACCTGCCTTCCTCCCGTATGCACGCTTCCACATACCGACAAAGAATCACAATGTTAGAAATTTTAGACCAATCAAAAAGCTATGCCACACCGTGCAAAAATATTAAGTAGGGAAGATAATAAAAGCCAGTACTCTTCACCAGAAGTAAGTACTGCGGTAGGATGCTGTACTTTCCACTCATTTATCTTTTAAATATTTTTAAGTAATAGGAGCACTTTTGAGATTCCACCTTGTCTTTCGAAAGGTGGACAGGTATCCAGTAGCAGGTCGAAACCTGTTTGAAGTGAGTGTGTGTTTCGCTATCCGCATTGTTGGGGCACGACACACCCCCAGCACAGTGTTAACGTAAGTATTTCCGCATTTTCCTTTTTATGAAGTTGTCTGTGGTTTTCACATTTACATTCTTGCGAGAGAAAATGGGATTTGTGATCATCTATTGGGATTACTGTCTACTGTATGATCAATCAGTGTAAACAGTGAAGTCAGTGGTATTCACTTGGTCGGTTAGTAGTAGCGTCCTTTCAGCCTATGTTTTCTATATGTGGTAATTTTCTCGTGAGATCAGGTGGTGTTTCATCATTTATCCTAACTATTTTCACGTCTTTTGTAGTAGGTTTGTGATTGTTTTTTCTTACATGTTTTCCAAAAGTCAAGTGGCTTGTCCCGTATTTCCACGCACTGATATGTTCTTTGTACCGGGTGTCGAGTCTTCTGCTCGTTTATCCTACATGTCTTACATCACACGTGTGCGTTGTAGTTGGTATTTCTTGCTTTCTGGTAGAAGTTTGCCTCTTGCAATTTTTGGGACGTACTTTTGGATTAAACTTTCTGCTTTGAATGCTGAGTTAATGTCTTGTCTTTCGAAAATATTTTGTGTGTGAGTTTGTGCTTTTAATTATGTTGATAAGTGGGATCTATAGTTCGCGAGGACAGCATTCACGGGTAGGGAGCATAGATATAGAGAAATGAGATGTTTCCAAACAGAATTTAAGCAAAATAAATGTCCATTTCCAGGCTTTACTTAACCTAGATCATCTGTCCTGTTAATCTGGTACAGTGATCTCTAGGGCACCATATGCGACACCGTTGATGAAGATCGACGCGTGTACCACGATGCAGCTATCTGCGTATTTCGTTTAATTCTTACAGTTGGAGCAATGTTCGGCAGCTTCAGTCGTTGTGCAGCTATCTGACTCCTTTAAACATTTCTTCAAAAATGATAGGGCCTCAGATGGAACCAACGAAACTGTGACCGGAGGTAGAAGACCGAAGACGTAGACATCACGTGAGAGAGTGCCGGCAGCAGATACTTGCTCCCCTCGCTCACTGAGCGCAGCACCACCGGTACTCGTCGGCAGCTGAGCCGCGGCGGCACAAAAGCGTCGCCAGTGGGGCAGGTCGCCGCTCGCCGGGACATCGATACGCCCGCCGCGAGAGGGCGGCCGCCGCCGTGGCCCGACAAACTTCTGGCGCAGCACGTGCCGCCGCGGCGCAGCGCATGCGCGCCAGATCGCACGCTTCCCGCTCCGGGGCAGCACCGATGTCAGCACACGCCCGCTCATCTTCCGCGCCTCTCCCCTGCACCAAGTCGCTTTCCTTCTCATTGAGTCCTAATCATCATCATTTCATACCCATCGACGCGCAAGTCGCCGAAGCGGCGTCAAATCGAAATACTTGCACCAGGCGAACGGTCTACCCGACGGGAGGCCCTCGTCATACGACATTTTTGTTTTTAGTCATCGGTAGGGTAGGCGATTATCGTTGAAACAACCGATTTAGGTTATAGCGGGTTCTTCGAAGCCAGTCCAACCTAGCTGTTGAATCTGCTGAAAATGACCGGTTTCTGAAATAATCGATTTTGGGTTTTTGTTTCTGTAGCGATAGTGGAAAATTATCTTGCTGCAAAGTGCTGCTTGTGAAAGAAGCATTTTCTCCGTATTTGCGCTTCGTAAATGTTGAAATAAATCTTGTCAAACACTCAGTTCCTATTATTTTCTGTAATAAACGTAGAAATCGAACAAAGATTGAAAAATTTTGACTCGGTTTCAAGATATAGAAAATCAAAATATTAAATTAAATAGGCAAATAAAACTTAGTCCATCCGTCATTCACGGCTTTTTCTTGAAAAATAATATATTATTGAATACCACGAAAAATTTGATTTTTCAAATTGCTCAAAAATATTGAAATGGGGGATCATATCACTATTTGGGCATTACGAATAGGTAGCGATTAAGGGTGAAAACTGAGGCCGAATAACGCTGTTTCTCTGGTTAATTTGTCCGTTTTCAAGAGGTACAAGCAGATAAATGCGTATTACGTAGACACTGACAGGTAGCAGATCGCCTACTCTATATTTTAATTGTATAGTATGAATGAATTGTTCAAGATTTTAATTTATTACTGTTGTCAAAATTTTTCCCTCTAATTATTTTGTAGATCTTTTACAGGAAATGAAGCATTCCACGTCATTGCTACGTGACTCGGCAAAAATATTTCCAGACTAAGGTTGGTGCCATTCTGCAATACAACGGATGTCCGGCAAATAGCCTACAGCGAGAAGCTACCGTACAGGCGAAATGCGGTCGAGTCTTCTGCATGTTGCACGTAGACGCGTACGTTAAGTCACTACAGACTGCAAAAGGGACTTACCGTCTCAGTAGCGTTGTAAGATTTCTTACGCCATGTGTTTGTTGCTTGTTTCTAACTGTTTGCGTTGTTACTAAAATAGCACTGATCGGTTTTCCCATTTTCTATACCAACACTATATTTGAAGCCAATGCAAATAAAAGGAAGAACAATGCGCGTTCTTTATAAAAAGGTTTATTTAAAACCTAACAATTTTAGCGCTGCTGCTTTAGCTAATTTATATTTCGATTTTTTTACTCGGTTATTAGTAGAAAAATAGACACCTCGTTATAACCGAGACGAAACAAACACCGAAAATAGAGGTTATTCTGAACTAAAATACCGGTATCGGCTGTAACCGATTGGTTTTTCGAACCCCTAGTCGTGAGTCTTCCCGCCGGTTTCATGCGGCCCGCCGCGATCTTTTCTTGTAGAGTGTCAGGTCTCCTCCACGTCGGGCTGAAGGAAGACTTCGAAGCAATGCAGAGCGCTGCATCTCGTCTCTTCTTCTAGTTAATATTTCTCGTAGATTAAGCTTATCCGTTACCGAATCTGTAGCACCTCGTGCTCTTACTTTAAATGAAATATAAATAGAGATAACTGCGACCACTCACATATGAAATGGTGTCTTTAGCTTCATAAACTACTTTTAGAGCATCTTCAGACTCATTTTCGGATGAGGCATGCAGGAGATTACATACTCATGTTTTGACATGTTGGGTACTGGAGGTTACTTCACCTGTGACCTCTTCTGGTCAGAAAAAATACGCATCGCCTTGTCACTTACATGGCAACGTGTGTCGAAAAATGATTTTTTACTTATTGCGACAATAACAGCGGTACTGCTGTTTAACACCCAATAGGCATTTTCCACCGTCACTGTCTATCGGGTATCGCGTTAGGCACTAAGAGGGATGATAATGAAAACTGCCAATTGGTTGTTAGTACAAGTACCGCTGTTAATGTCGCAACAAGTAAACGGCGACGCATGTGTGTTTACTACCTTATATCTAGTCACACGGAAATAACCTCCAAAACCAACATAGTGTTAAAGGTATTGATGTGTTAACTTCTGCTTGCTTCAACTCAAGTCTCGAGAATTACTTCATGGTAATAAAGACATTTCGCAATTGGCCGCTCGCAGCTATCTGCGTTTATATTTCATTTCCTGTATAATACTTAGGAAAACTGATTATTTGTCTACTTCCTGTTCAGCCCCCACAACTAAAACTCTTCGAATTTTCCCCCCCGGTTTCTCACTTCCATACAATGCTTTACTCCAGACGTAGGGTCTCAAAATCTTTCTTCAAATGATGGTCCAAGTTTGCCACTTTTAGACACTTTTGCGAGCAATGCTCTGTTTACCTGTGCTGGTTTGTTTCTTACATCTTCCGTGCTTCGCCTGTGAGGCTTTGTTCGTTTACTTGCTGGGCAACAGAATTCCTTCAGTCTGTTACCATGTGCCCCCTCGCCGTTTGACGCTAAGTTTATCACTAATGTCGTTTCTGCTATTTACTATAACTTTCAGTTACATCAGTCCATATTCTGAGCTCCGCAGACTGTTGATTCCTTTCCAGCCCACTCCATCACTTCCTCAGTTTCACGGAGCACAGTAATGCCATGAGCGAATCTGATCGCTGATATCCTTTCATCTTTAAGTTTAATCCCGCTTCTGCACCTTTCCTTCATCTCCTTCATTGCTTCTTCGCTATATACCTTGAACAGCTAAGCCGAGATATTGTATCCTCGCCTTACGCCAGTGTTAATCACTCCATTTCTAAAATTTTAACCTGATCGAGGCATTTCTATCACTGACTGCGTTCTTATTATGCCATCAATTACATGAATTTGCCACTACAGATTGCAGTTCCAACAAACATTCCTCTTCATAGCTTCTGTAGAGTGCAAAAATAGACTAACGTACACGTAATTTCGTTAAAAAACTACCTTTACATACATGCTGGACAACGTAGGGCATATTTATACCGTTCGCATGCACCACCATCACCACCTCTGCGTTGACCATCGCAAGTTTTCTGGGTGTGGTACCGCTTCATAATGTACAGAACTACTGCTGCTCGGCCACGGTTGCAGCGGCCTCCTCCTGGGTCTAGGTCATACGCGGAAAACTATGTCGACTCCTCTGGCCGTGGAAGCCTACGCAATTATATATGCCCTTTTGTGTTAAAGAAAAGAATGAAGAATGATAAAAAGACAATATTTGCGATACTATGAGTATCTGTACTTTTGTTCCAACATCACTCGATAGTAAACATCTTATCAAATACTGTATTGAAACGCCCCCACTTCCTTTCCTCTTCTATAAGCAGATCTTGCACTAGCAGACTAGGTGTCGGTAATTATGTGTGAGCAACATTTTCCTCCAGTTGTCTGTCACTGGAATCCAAAAGACGTGTGACACGAAGGCCGTACATATTTTGAGAGTAGAAATTTTAAGTATTCGCTGTTTTCGGCACTGCTCGCCGTTACGTTGGTGCTGTAGCAAATACTTGGTCAACTTTTGTGGCTGCGACCTCTCTCTACTCACAACCTCCTCTCCCCCCCCCCCCCCCCCCAAAAAAGCAGTCCGCCTTCATGTCGGGATTTGGCACTACTGGCTGATCTTAACGCTGCAACGCACATTGTCCTTCAATGGCTAGCTACTACCAGTTGTTAAACGATCTTTGCGTCCCCGCCACACCTTACGGCAAGCGCTGCCAACAAAGCTCTGTAAAACAGAAGTAAAAGCACTGACGCTTGAGCTGGACTCTCGCCACGTCCGCGAACAACCAGAGAGAGAGCTATCTACGCTATCAACAACGGTGCGAACTGGAGCAGTTAAGTCACGCCTCGCCAGAACAGCGTGTGAGCCGCAGCCGGCGCTAGCACGCACGCACGCGGCGCAGCCGGTGCTCCAAACACGTACCAGCAACGAGTGCCGCCGACTTCACGGCCGGTGAACGAGGCCGGCTCGTGCATGACTAACCTCCGTCACCTCCAGCTGTAGCAGCGGATTGGGGGCGGGCCGGCGTTTACATCCAGGCCGACATATCAAGCGCAGGTCTCGGCTTCAGTGTGTATGAGATGAAGACGTGACAGACTGCCTTATGGATCTTGTTTCAAATCCCGAAACGCCCATATTATTTTTGGGTCAGTTTACCTCCCGTAATACCAGAAGACCGCGCTGTCCCCTCGAGTGTCGCACGGGCACCTTGCCTCTTCTGCCTCCTCCTCCTCCTCCGGCTAGATTACTGTCTTTCGGTGTTGCACGAATGATCCGAAATCCTCAACTAATTTGGATAGGACTCATCCTCAAAATGGTCTGTTGGGCACGTTGCTTCATTTGATTCCGTATGAAACAGTCGGGACTAATTGCGCTATTTGACTGACTTTTGTAGTTTGCCCTGGATTCTTCATAGTTGCAGGTATATAGACTTTCAGGGAGTCTGCAGTACTCGTCTTCTCTGCTCCTCTAGTCCCTGGTTGACAACTTCTCAAAACCATCTCAGTATAGGGCATTACATTCCTACACTACGAGTATCCCTGTCAAAACATTTGCTCGAGAAGATTTGTATTTCGTTGATTAGAACTTTGGTTGTTTTCCACGGATCACGTTTGTCACACGAGTAGCGATTTAATGGTTCAAATGGCTCTGAGCACTATGGGACTTAACATCTGTGGTCATCAGTCCCCTAGAACTTAGAACTACTTAAACCTAACTAACCTAAGGACATCACGCACTTCCATGCCCGAGGCAGGATTCGAACCTGCGACCGTAGCAGTCGCGCGGTTCCAGACTGAGCGCCGAGAACCGCTAGACCACCGCGGCCGGCAGCGATTTAATAATGCTGTTTAATTAACACTGTTAAGGAAATAGATTCTTATTAACTGAATCCTGAGGTTTGGAGGAAGCATTACATCGGGGTCTTTTTGTAAATCAACATATATTCAGCCCTGATTAAGTCCAGATGACTAACTTACATGATTAGCGTTTAAGGTTCCGTCGACAACGAAGTCATTAGAGAGGAGCATAAGCTCGCAATAGGGAAGAATGAGAAGGAAAGCGGCAGTTTCCTTTCCAGGAAACCATTCGAGTATTTGCTTTAAGCGACTTAGGCATACCACGCAAACCTGAATCACGATGGCGGGAAGCAGGTTTGAATCATCGTCCTCCCGAATGCGAGCCCATTGAGGTAACCACTGTGCTACCCGGCTCGGTAGGTCGTATCAACTGTCTGGAAGTTTAGACAGATCTTAATTGTTTACCGTTCAGATACTTTCTTTCATTTTTAATCTTTTAAGTTGCTGCAATCGCCATTTGATACATCGGTATCTTAAAACCGAAGTCTAAAATACGCCATAATTGCGCTAACGGCTGTACAAATTTTTACCCTGTTATTGTAAATTCGCCATTGTCAAACGTAAAACAAAATAATTAGTGCCACGTCACGGCACATATATAACAAATAACAGCACTCTTTTACAATTGTACACTTTACAATGCCGAAATTACAACATCAGAATAAAAACTTCTACAGCCATAACTGGAAAACAAAGTCCTTTAAAAATTCATGAACCTGTGTTACAAAAAGCTTCAATACAGTGAAGAGTCAACGAAACTAGTACACCTGCCTAATATGGCGTAGGACCCCCGCGAGCACGCAGAAGTGCCGCAACTCGACGTCGCATGGACTCGACTAATGTCTGACGTAGTGCAAGAGGGAATTGACACCATCAGTCCTGCAGGGCTGTCCATAAATCCGTAAGAGTACGAGGGGGCGGAGATCTCTTCTTGACAGTACGTTTCTAGGCATCCCAGATATGCTCTGTAACGTTTCATGTCTGGGGAGTTTGATTAATACCAGAACTATTTAAACTCTGAGGATTGTTCCTGGAGCCACTCTATAGCAATTATGGACGTGTGGGTGTTGCATTGCCCTGATGGAATTGCCCGAGTCCGTCGGAATGCACAATGGTCATGAATGGATGCAAGCTGATCAGACAGGATGCTTACGTACGAGTCACCTGTCACAGTCTGTCTAGACGCATCAGGTGTACCATATCACTCCAACTGCACACATCCCACACTATTAGAGGACCTCCACTAGCTTGAACACTCCCCTGCTGATATGCAGAATCCAAGAATTCGTGAGATTGTCTCTATACCCGTAGACGTCCATCCGCTCGATACAATTTGACACGAGACTCGTTCGACCAGGCAACATCGTTCCAGTTATCAACAGTCTGATGCCGATGTTCACGCGCCCAGGCCAAGTGCAAAGCTTTGTGTCGTGCAGTCGTCAATGGTACACGAGTGGACCTTCGGCTCGAAAGCCCATATCGAAGATGTTTCGTTGAATGGTTCGCACGTTGACACTTGTTGATGGCCCAGCATTGCACTTCTGTCACGTTAAACGATTCTCTTCAGTCGTCACTGGTCCCGTTCTTGCAGGATCTTTCTCCTCTTTCTCTGGCCGCAGCGATGTAGGAGATTTGATGCTTTATCGGATTCCTGATATTCACAGTACACTTGTGATATGGTGGTACGGGGAAGTTCCCACTTCATCGCTACCTCGCAGATGCTGTGTCCCATCGATCGTGCGCCGACATTCAAACTCACTTCAATGTTTATGACCTGTTGTTATAAGCAGCAGTAACCGATCTGACAAATGCGCCAGACACTTTTCTTACATACGCGTTGCTGACCGCAGCGCCGTATTCTGCCAATTTACATATCTCTGTATTTGGATACGCATGGCTATACCAGTTTCTTTGGCGCTTCAGGGTATATGCTTTCCTGCAGTAGACGTTACGGTTAACAAAATTTTCTTTGGTATTAGGCAATGGTGAAAT
Organism: Schistocerca serialis cubense; assembly: GCF_023864345.2. Classification (NCBI taxonomy): domain Eukaryota; kingdom Metazoa; phylum Arthropoda; class Insecta; order Orthoptera; family Acrididae; genus Schistocerca; species Schistocerca serialis. The sequence continues at coordinate 906,454,883 of NC_064641.1, forward strand.
CAAACTGCATGATAAATATAACGTTTGCGTACTCGGGGAGTAAGTAACTACATTTACAACGGCATTAGATCTCATAACTACAATCGTGCGCTGACTTCCGTGGAGAAGGTAAGGCTTATCGCAGTCTAAATTTTATATACTATCGAACCAACTGAACCGCCAAAGCACCACGCGGGATATATTCGTAGCGAAGTTGGACTGCCCCGAGAACAGGTTTGTGCGCGTGACAACAGCGCAGGCGCCGGCAGTGGCAGAGCGCATGCTCCACAGCAGGCAGCGCCCCGAGCGAGGACAGCCGCAACAAACGGCCCTGAGCTACAATGCCCGCCTCACGTATCGCACCCGGCGCAACGCCAATACCAGCCATTAACCAATGTTGGAGAGATGGTCGCGCTGAGAAAGTGCTGATGATAATTTGCGTAAAATGTGTGTCAATAAGTGCCATCTGCCCGTTATCTCTGAACAGCTCGTGAAACGGAAGCTACTACCACGTTACAAATGATTTATTAACGAATTTTCCAATGAAATTTTCTATTGCAGTGCGGTGTATTTTCGTAACTAACAATATTCCCGTCCTGTCAAACCAATAAAACGAAACATTTATTTGTGAGCCTTACTGATTACGTTCAATGTAACTAAACATATTACATCGACGCAGTAGTCACAAACAACATGTTACTTTACACGAAACGGAACTACTAGATAACACTTCCGGTCTAAGTTACTCTTCTACAGCTAGAAGTAGTTTGCGAACCACTCCAAAGCACTATGACACTTCTTCATAAGGCGATACCGAACTAGAAATTTGTGTCGATATCGAGCCGTCCTCTATTAAGACGAGCGTTTTGACGAGACCTGAAAGGATGATATGTGGCATGGATCTGGCTGCATCTTCTGTGGACTTTGGCGAGGTCGTCCAGTAACGCGGAGGTAAGGAAGGGATACTGAAGCGAGATTCTGAGAAGAGGATTATGTTTCAAGTATGTGCACACATTCGTATCTTCAGAGCAGAGAGGTTATACATGAATAGCCGCACTATAAACAAGTCACTTAGGAATTACATTAAGTCAATTGACAGGACTATTTTCAATTAGGACCGTTCTGATCATGCGCTAGAAAAATGCTTGGAGAAAACAGAAAACGAGATAATATGAAGATTCTGTTCTCTTCGGTTGTAGAAGCATTAGACGTAGCTTACACGGAGATAGCAAATTCCCCTCCCTACTGTTTGACGACGGAACCGATATCTTATCGTGTACGACGGATCCGACGTCAGTCGCTGACATCACTGCCTTTTGTTTCCGTCTCTCCAGATTACTAACCCGAGCAGTAAGGAAAATTCGTTGTAATTCCGATAACTATCATCGCTGATTGTGGTTACAGCGTGTATGAGTAAGGACTTCCACTGAATAGTGGTTTTTCTTACCGAGCGGTGCTGGCACATAATGAGAAGCAGAAAAAAATGCCAAAAACAATTTATTAGACTATGAAGACACTACAGCTTTACATTGGAGCTTAACTGCCAGTGAATTCATTACAGTTGATGCGGATGCATGTATGATTTTTCGCGAGAACGTTTCTCCCGCATGTTGACACCGCTTGTGGCAACGTGGTAATATATCGAAAGCTGTTTAGATAACGAGGCTATGTTTATGGGCACTGATTTCCAAATTACTTTTTTTCATCACAACATTATTCTCTCTCTCTCTCTCTCTCTCTGTCTGTCTGTCTGTCTGTCTGTCTACATTTGAAGAGCTGCTATACAGGAAAGTTCTACTAACACACTGTTGTGTTTTAACAGTACGTTCACTGTCACTAATATGTTTCATTCCTCTGCGATCCCTACTATCTGGTTATTCGTTATTTAAAACCATAAGGGGCGTGGCGGAAGCAGAAACTTTAAAGCATTGCATTTCATATATTCGGATTTTCTTGTCGTATGTGCAGGGCACTGCCCTACTGTTACACAGGGACTATGTACAAATAATTCTCTGGACATCTGCCTTATGGATTATCGTTACTTCTGACAATTTGATCAGAGAGAGAGAGAGAGAGAGAGAGAGAGAGAGAGAGAGAGAGAGAGAGAGAGAGAGAGAGGAGGAGGATCGATACGCAAATTTATCAACTGGCCTAATTCTTTTTCTGTTCATGTTCTTCCTTCTCTTAAACTCTCTACATGTCTGTGACGTTACATATCTGACAAGCAAAAGCAAAATAGGCCCTAGCACTTCATTTCCGATCAGTCGCTGCATGTCAGCATAACCTATATTGTGCTACAAATTGCGTAGTAACGCCTTTTACTGCAGTGTCCCTCCCACAACAAACTTCTGCACTCCGCTACTACGATTCTTCAAGATGAAACAAATACATTAATACGTTACAATAGCACTGCCTACGAAAACGCAACTATCAGACTGCCCCTGTTACAGAATAAATCAGAACGTCGTACAATTAAATTTAATTCTGTATTACGCGCGTGTTATTTCAGACTTCTCCGGTAGTTACCTAAAAGAATGTCATTACAAATAAAATTTCGAAGACACAAAATTTCTAATGTTTTTCTCAAGGAGTTACTTTTCCAGAACATATCATTTACAGACTAAATGTTTTTGTTCATAATTGAAACTAAATTCACTCGTGCGTGAAATTTGCAACACAAAGAGCTGATTAGCGATAGCTGAATAGCAATCTATTCTACAAAAATTAATATTCCGGGAGCAGTGACAAATACAGCATGATACTAGCCTTGACACTACATTCCTTTCCGCTACGCTGTTTTTTACTCGTACGGCTTCCAATGCCTATTCACAAACTGGGCGCTTAGGTTTCGCACGTCTACTTTTCCCTAACGTACCCGACCCCACTCAGGCGCTGCGTATGTAAATCGGTACAATTACGATACTGGGAAAGCCGCAGTATAGTGTTCACAGCACTCTGTCAAATCGCCCGTATTCATGCTGCCAAACAGATAAGACGTATTGGTCTGTAACAATTTACTACCGATTAGCAAATCTCTTAGATGCGCTGCCAACTGTGGAATAACGAAACCCGCTGCAGGACGGACGGCAGCACGCATGCGCACGACTGCCGGAGCGCGCAACAAGTTTCAGACTTTAACGATTCGCTTAGCGAGCGCACACAACTACATTCCAGCAAAACGACACCATCCTTCTCCGCGCAACTTTGAGTGGGATATCAAAGGACGGCACAATGCCTACCACTCCCTGTCGACGCTCCGTTCTTTCTTTACTACGTCGTTATGATTTCCGTCCGCCGCTGCCACCAAGTGTTATGTGCTGCCTCTGGTGTTGTAACAAGCGCGAAGGAGCCTGAAGAGGTTATCCGTTGCTTATGACGTCTTAATTAGCTGCGACAGGAAGCCAGCATACGTCACCTGCGAATTCTGCATCAGTCTGTTATTGGTACGATTACCGCGATCATACACACATAACTGCCCAGCGCTGTTCACTGTTAAATGATCGCACTGTTAGTGATGTCACACCCGTGAGATATCAAAACTATGATATTTTCGTTTCACCAGTGACAATATGTTTTAATTAACAACATTTAAGTATAGCATTAATAAGAAAATAGAAAGGGTACTGAGATATATTTAACTTTTTTGAAAAGTTATGGCAACACAGATTTCCCCCACAAAGTGAGGACTATATCAGTAATCTAGGTAGTTCATTATCTGGTCAGTATACCCTCATGCTCAGTCTCTTCTGAGGGTTTTGCGGATATCTATATTTGAAGAAAGGCTAAGACACGGTATGAAAGGAGGTACTTTATCAGATTTTAGAAGCGCACAATCGCATCAGAAGAAGAGAAACAAGAACCGTTCTGAACTGTTAGCCTTGTATCACAGGTCACTCGCCTTTTAACAGTGGTGATACTATGAAGAAAGATGAATATGCGCTTTTTGTTACGAAGTTCACCTGTTCAGCTTAAGTAAAAACAGCGCAACATGGTGCGGAATTCTGCACGTACACTTATCAAACACGATAAAGGAAGAACGTGGCGTCTTTATCCAAGAATCTGTTACAATGTTTAAGACTATTCACATTGCGTAGTGGCATTTTTTTCATACATAGCCGAAAAACAATTTTTATAAAAACAGGGCACATAAACTACTTGGTGTACGTATGGGGTTTTTGTCCTCCAAGGAGCTACAGGGAAGAAGGAAGTAAAATAGTAAGTCTGACAGTCCCATTGTGAGTATTATTGCAAGTGCTCAACTTTTCAGTTGCAGCAATGAAACAGAATGTGCATCTATAGAGAAGCAACTCTGATGTACCAAATATTCCCATCGTTTGGTTGACGACTTCGAAATCCAGCACAACCAGAGTCCTGGTGTCCGCGATTCTGCATGTCTGGAATACAAAAAATTCCTAAACTAGCTGCAAGGGAGCGATAGGCTATACAGGGTAAATCACCTAAAACTTGCATCGCAAATATGCGGAAGTGGAAAGTGCTGTTGATGTGCGGTTACCACAGAACGGATACGAGGTCAGGGGCTGGTATTGTTAGCCAGCAAACAAATTGTAGTAACACTTACAAAGTTTATTCCTTGAGCAAACATACTGTTTTTTAAATGGGACAATGCCTATTGACATTAACAAACTAAAAGCAGCGTCAGTTACAACGTCAGTGGTGTTTGTTGCAGGAGTGTAGTAAAATAGCAGTTTCTATTCCCGCAATATTTGCGGTGAAAATTCGGGTGATTCGCCTGTATACAGGCTACAACCCTGTCTCCGAGGTTATAGAATATATACACTGAGTTCAAGGAGAAGAGATAGAAACTCTTAGGTTTACCAATGGTATTTTAATTCCGTCAGTGACGACAAAAGACTGAGGAGGAGCTGAAAGGAATGGATGTTTTTTAGAACAGAAGCATAAAAAACTATGGTAATTAAATGTTGTCAAATTACAAATGGTTCAAATGGCTCTTAGCACTACGGGACTTAACTGCTGAGATCATCAGTCCCCTATAACTTAGAACTACTTAAACCTAACTAACCTAAGGACATCACACACATCCATGCCCGAGGCAGGATTCGAACCTGCGACGTAGCGGTCGCGCGGTTCCTGACTGTAGCGCCTAGAACCGCTCAGCCACTCCAATCGGCGTCAAATTACATCAGACGATGTTGGGGGGAATTAGATTAGAAAGTGAGACGCTAAAAGCAGATGAATTATGCTGTTTGTATAGCAAAACAGCTGCTAACGGGCAAAGTAGAAAGTATAAAACGAAGATTGGCTACAACACGAAAAAACATTTCTGAGAAAGAGGAATTTGTTATTGCTTAACAAAAATTGTAAGTGTATCCTGAACGTATGCGTGTGGACTGTACCCTTGTATGGAAGCGAAACGATGACGGCATTCAGATCAGGCGAGAATATAATTTCCTTTTTTCCAACTGTGATGTTACAGAAAAATGCTGATGATTCGATGGGCGAGTTACTGAATAAAACTGGGGTAAAAGATTGTGGCAGAAGAAGTTGATTGAAAAGAAAAAAAAAAGAAGAAAGGTATCTACTGATAGCACACGTCATGTAACAACAAAGGGGGGGGGGGAGGGGGGAGAGAGAGAGAGAGAGAGAGAGAGAGAGAGAGAGACGACGGGGTAGAGTGTGACAAAGGCTTTACTACAGTAAGCAAGTTCTAATGATGCAAGCTGCGCTATTTAGTAGTTACGCAGAGATTAAGAGGCTTGCACAGAAATCGACTAGAAAAAGAAGCAGAAGAAGAACAAATTACCTAAAGTAGTCCGTTTTAATGTGCTCCCTCTAAGTTTGTAGAAATAGTATTTCGACGCCCTGTACAGTGCTGCGTGACCGGTGGATGGGGAGTATCTAACTGGCAGGAGGTTAAGCAGATCGAAGCTACTACCTTGCCACAGCAAGTATACAGGGCTGCAGCCGTGAACTATGCCGTTCAGCCGACACTGGCTCTCGCCGTCATCCATGGCAGTAGCCTGAACCAATCGATAGACAGAAATGGAGGTGTAGGTTATCAATAACTCGAACGCGAGTTTCGTAACGCCACAGCTCATGGCGTATTCATACATGCAAAAGCTACCTTTATCAGGGACGAAGGAAAGCTCCGGCAATACTTAACAGTGGAGAGACACAGATAACGGGACAAATTGTTGTTTTAAGACATTTGGATAATCGAAAATGCGGCTAACTGAATGTATGAAGAAAAGTGAATTTTGTATTATTAACTCTGGAAGGATAACCTAAGTTGACCGCATGTGGTAATGTTTCTACAGTTAATACAGTGTTAGGTGTTTATTCAAAATAATTAAAACAAACTTCTTAAAATTCCTAATACACTACAAACCATCATGAGATACCTAACAAAGCTCATCTATGACACTGTAATTTGATTCTGTTTGCAATACCTGGTAATTGTCATTTGACGTAAACAATTTCTTTCCACTGCTGCTACATCAAGACTTCAATTTGGTAGTAGTAAACACACGATTTTTCTTCTTTAGGGCCGAGATATGTCTGATAGTGACATGATTATTAGAATGATGCACCAGAATAGCAGCTGATAATAATTAGTCTTTATTAATGCACACTATTTCGGCATTTCTCGGAACTGTCAAGTATGTTTAGATTGAGGTGACGTAGATATTACGTCGTTAGTGAACTGTCTTATAACTGTCACCGTTTTGATAAGATGGTAAACGATATAAATATATTGAAAATAAACAGGTTCTAGGGTTTGAAATGCTTCTGCATGAGACCGTCCTGCATCATTTTCTACGTCTGTTTTCTCGTGTTTCATCTTGCATTTCCTGCGGCTCGTTAGTCTGCAATATGTTTCCAACAATTTCATCATCTGACCTGATCTGAAAACCTTGATCGTTAATGTCACCGGTGAGCTACTCTTTCATATCATCCGCATCCCATAGCTGGCATATTTATGTATGTCTCCAAAACAAAATCATCCGTATCGGTTATTGAATTTTCGTGCTCCTGTTTTAGTATTCTGTTCCAAGCTTTGTTCAGAGTCTTCCTTTCAATCAAATCCACCCATGTACAACCATATAACAACACTTCATTAAATTTATTCGCTTGAAAAATGACGAAACGACTTCTACACTATCTTCATCAAAAAATAAAAATCTACGTAAAAGTAGTTTTCTATAAAGTTGCTTTAATGTTCCAATTGTTATTCGCTGGTTGAACCAATAAGGCCTCTCATTAGCAGGCGAAAATTTTCTTGTCAATATTCAGTTTTCTCTCTCTAACAGTCCATCCGACGGATGCAAAGGTAGGAATCTGCCTTGTTACCAATTTCGTTTGAAATTTTTTTAATACACTGGCTGAAGTATTTCGGTGTTCATCAATGTCCTTTTTGGGTTTTTACAAATTAAGGGAACCCCGATATTTTCAAAACATCTCTGGTTTTTGGATTTTCTGATGATGAATAACGGCATTTTATGGGTTTCGGTAGCGTTTGCACAAACTAATTGTTATGTACTCGCTCTTTGCTGGTTTTATACGCTGGACCTAAACTCTCATGCCGAGAAGCTAAAGATTTTGACGCTAGTGATTTCCAGTTTAATCAGGTTTCATCAGCGTTGTAAACAAAGTCCAAGTTAGTAATTGGCACCAAATTTTATTTTTAAAACCGCCTTTAAAAGAATATGCTGCATCTAAATGAAGTGACATTTACAGTTCGCGAATTGCCTGACGAGATTTGAATATGTTACTTGCCACAAACTATTCATCGCCACCTTGTTTTTAAATTTAACTATAATGCCTTTTCACAGACCAAAGTACCAGATGTCGGTTGCCCAGTTGATCCTTTGTGTAAAAAACAACGATACAAAGCTTCGTCCAATATCCGTCTTCAATATCAAGTTTGGAAGTTTTGACGTAAACTTAAGCGGTACTGTTCTTCACATCGCTTATGACAAACGTACATACACCAAACTTGTCGGCTGACTTATTACGTGCCGGCCGAAGTGGCCGAGCGGTTCTAGGCGCTACCGTCTGGAACCGCGCGACCGCAACGGTTGCAGGTTCGAATCCTGCCTCGGGCATGGATGTATGTGATGTCCCTAGGTTAGTTAGGTTTAAGTAGTTCTAAGTTCTAGGGGACTGATGACTTCAGAAGTTAAGTCCCATAGTGCTCAGAACCATTTGAACTTATTACGTGCCGTTTCTCCTTTTCATAATAAATCAATAATGTTTGTTGCATCTGTAAGAGAACACCACTCTCGCGCTTAGACATCCTTAAGAATAGAGGCTACACGGCTAGGGATGCAAACAATACATCGATGTTTGGAAAACATCGAAGTTTCGTCCATAAATATCAATCAAGGTTAACATTTATGTTTTGAATGGCGATACATGTCATTGCATCGATGACAACAGCCTAAAAACATCGACATCGTTCTACAATTCATCACGCAACCCGTTCGTGGATGCCCAGCCTTCGACGCGTCCAGTCTCTTAAATCGTGCGGTGCAACATCTATTGCTGTCCTCGTTCTGTGTGTACTTTTGAAGTAGTAATTAAGTAAAAATGATGTTTCCAAGGTTGTTATTGAATTCAGGTAGTCTCTACTGAATCATGCTCTGCAATAACTGGGTTCTCATTGTCCCAGTGTCCACTGTACAAGATACGAAGTCGAGAAACAATATAAACCAAGGTTGACGATAAGTATGAGACATCGAATGATATTTTTAAAACACACGTAAGGAGTGCTTAAAACAAGTGCATTACCTACGATATTTGGACATAACCAATGCAAAATGAATCATTCGTGTAGACAAGACTCCACAGCGGAACGTTAGGTATTTTTCAGCAAACAGAACACCACACATCGTGTGCGTCACTGAAAAACTGACAATTTTCTCTACGAACTACGAATTGGAGAAATTGCTACGACCATTTGAAAAATTAACAAAAGAAATTTCAGGAGGCACTTAAGTTACATTAAGAAAGTTATCCTGTTCGTTGTGTTCGGCATGCAGTTAAAAAATGAAACCTATAAATGAAATTTAAAAACTAAATAAATAAACAAACAACACGCAAGAAGGTTCGACAACTTCGAACATTCCCTCATTCTGGCAATTTCAGCAACAACTCTTCACCTAAGATTCAAGTTCGCACACTAGGTGATTCAAATTCACCCACTTCAAAGATGCCGTCGCCGAATAAATGGTAATTACTTGCTTAAGTAAATCGCTACAGGAATTTAACATACCGGTACTTACAGTGAAAAAACGACACATCCAGTAAGTGCGATAAGCAAGCTTTAGTCTGACATGTACAAATACCACAAGCCGTTGGCACAAAGAGACATGACAAGTAAGTAGCCAACAACTGCTGGGAAAATTAGTGAAAATGGGGTTCAGATGTACCTCTCGTCTCGTGTTACACCAATGGAAACACGCAATATTGAAATCTGGGATGCCATAGCTTTTCGCAATCCTTGCAACGGTATTTCTTCCCGTTGTCGCCACATCTGTGACAAGCGAGCGCTGAATCCCGGAGGCCGTGGCGACCACACCTCCCTCTTCGCCCCCCCCCCCCCCCCCAAAAAAATCTAAGGACTAGACATCATAAAAACATCGATGGTTTTCCGTGTGGACATCGATACTGAGAGCAATATTGCCAGTTCTTTACACAGCGCAGTGACTGTCAACTGCCTAACTAACAATAATGAAACGCACGGGGCGCGAGCGGCTAGTGCCAGCGGGCCGACTAGACTGCGACGGTATTTGCTCGCGGTTAACTATCCGGATAATCGCGAATCTGTGTTAACTGAGGTTCAGTTAATCGACTCTCCACTATACGACAAGCTACCGCACACAACCCTAGTCGATCCAACATCGCTTTACCTGTTATAGAGAAGAGTAGCGAGGCAGTCCCTCTGTAACACCTTTGTTTTACTCTTGACTAATCTGGGCACTACTGCTACAAGATCAAGAAGTTTAACTGTTGATTTTTTTTTTTGTTTTTAAACCAGATTGACAGACTTTTGAAGACGAGTCTGACGGAGAAGATTGGGTCGAACCTCCAACAACACATCAAATATTTTATAGGATTTGGAGGCAGTTTAATACATAAACATGTAACAAGGATTTTGCAACTTTGTACATTTGACACTTCCTTATACGAGACAAATGCATGACAGACAAACATGGTTATTACCACTTACAGCCATCAAAAGTTTTAATTGCGACTGTTATTTAGATTTTAGAATACTCCTAGTTTTGAAGCAACTGAATACATACTTTACATCTGGTTTACCCAAAGGTTCATAAAAAGAAACCTGTATTTTACACAAAATATCCACCTCTGTGGGTGGGCAGTTCTTAAAAATCAAAGTTATACATTCGCGCACAGGCATAAACACAGCCGCTATCCCGGACTTCATATATTCATACGACTACACTAAAATCTTCGTATCCACTGTGCTTACGTTTTTTTCTGCCACTAGGGTCATACATTCTTTGAAGTTGTCTTTATAGTCAATCTGCTTGATTTGTAATTGTCAAGCGCGAGACTACGAACTGTGGAATATAAATACATTATTGGCAAATTTTTATGTATATCTGTTTATTGTTATGACCCAGATAGCGCTCATATTCGAAAAGCGCATGTGTTTATGCCTGGATACATATTTGCAGTATGATGATTTAGTACTGGTCATCCGCAGTTTCGAGTTACGTTGTATAGAAAGTATGTTATTATCGACAAACCGATGTATACTATAATCCCCGCTGCTTGATAACAAGGAATACTCGGCTTGTAATTGCACTAAATACACATTTTTGACAGCCGTAAACGATAGTTACCGCATTTAAAAAGTACACGAAGGCCAAGGACCCATTCCACATCGGACGAACGGCAAATGGTTTCAACCGACGGAAGATCGTAAACAGGACAACTCGCAGTGGGAACTGGTAACGTATGGCGATTTTCGAGGGATGCTCAAAACCTCTACCGCCGGCGCCAGGGCGTGGCACGGGCAGCCCAGCAGAGCTGCACTCGCCCCACACAGGTGTGCACCGCGGGGAGACAGGACAGACGCCGGGTCCGAGATAAGATTACCACTCGCCGGACAGCAAGCGACAGCGCAGTGACCGCTTGCTGCACTGCTACAGAGTTCGAAACAAGCCCAGTGATATCCGACGAGCAGGTAAAACTTTTTTTATCGATTCATTTATTTGTTTGTTGCTGCCTGTAGACCTGTTGGCTATATTCAATACTTCGTGCCAACATCATTAAAACAACTTATTTGTTTTCACTGATAAAGCTGTGTCTTTCATTGCAAAAATTATAATAAAATGTTAAGAGCGATGGCGATCAAGTAACTGTAAAGATATTACACATTAGTAGCAGTATTAATTGATATGGTCCAGGTTCTTTCCACAATTACCTGGCGGGCTGCTAGCGGGCAACGGGGATTCCCAATATGGAATACAGGGATGAGGTGAACAGCTCTGCCATTTACCCCAGTACCAAGGGAAACCTCGCAAAAACCTTGGTCGGAATAGGGATTGGAACTATTTGTAATTTAATTCTGCAAAAACGTTATGCATTTCCCATACAAAATTCAAAATGAACGGGTGAGTTGGGAAGGGAAGGGAGGGGAGAGGAGAGGGAAGGAGGGGCGCGTATCATCGAAGAGAAAAAAAAAAAGTGGCGGATGAAATTTTCACCTCCAGTATTTGGCCAGCACGTGCACGAGAGGTGGTGGCGTGAAGCTTCTGACCACCAGTCTTTGCACCAACGTCCTGGATTAAGCACCAGACCTCTCCGCAGTGTCTCATGAAGTGAGGGCATGTGACGCAGTTGGTGAACCGTCCATCGGTCTCTTTGGTGCTATTCGAGAGGAGTAAGCAATCTGCCAGTATCGGGTTTCACACTCTGCTTTGTCTCACCACTACAGCACTACACTACACACGCATACACTACGCTCACCTACACTAAAAATACATGTACGACATCTCTTTTTTTTTTGTCATCAGTCTACTGACTGGTTTGATGCGGCCCGCCACGAATTCCTTTCCTGTGTTAACCTCTTCATCTCAGAGTAGCACTTGCAACCTACGTCCTCAATTATTTGCTTGACGTATTCCACTCTCTGTCTTCCTCTACAGTTTTTGCCCTCTACAGCTCCCTCTAGTACCATGGAAGTCATTCCCTCATGCCTTAGCAGATGTCCTATCAACCTGTCCCTTCTCCTTATCAGTGTTTTCCACATATTCCTTTCCTCTCCGATTCTGCGTAGAACCTCCTCATTCCTTACCTTATCAGTCCACCTAATTTTCAACGTTCGTCTATAGCACCACATCTCAAATGCTTCGATTCTCTTCTGTTCCGGTTTTCCCACCGTCCATGTTTCACTACCATACAATGCTGTACTCCAGACGTACATTCTCAGAAATTTCTTCCTCAAATTAAGGCCGGTATTTGATATTAGTAGACTTCTCTTGGCCAGAAATGCCTTTTTTTCCATAGCGAGTCTGCTTTTGATGTCCTCCTTGCTCCGTCCGTCATTGGTTATTTTACTACCTAGGTAGCAGAATTCCTTAACTTCATTGACTTCGTGACCATCAATCCTGATGTTAAGTTTCTCGCCGTTCTCATTTCTACTACTTCTCATTACCTTCGTCTTTCTCCGATTTACTCTCAAAACCATACTGTGTACTCATTAGACTGTTCATTCCGTTCAGCAGATCATTTAATTCTTCTTCACTTTCACTCAGGATAGCAATGTCATCAGCGAATCGTATCATTGATATCCTTTCGCCTTGTATTTTAATTCCACTCCTGGACCTTTCTTTTATTTCCATCATTGCTTCCTCGATGTACAGATTGAAGAGTACGGGCGAAAGGCTACAGCCTTGTCTTACACCCTTCTTAATACGAGCACTTCGTTCTTGATCGTTCACTCTTATTATTCCCTCTTGGTTGTTGTACATATTGTATATGACCCGTCTCTCCCTATAGCTTACCCCTACTTTTTTCAGAATCTCTAACAGCTTGCACCATTTTATATTGTCGAACGCTTTTTCCAGGTCGACAAATCCTATGAAAGTGTCTTGATTTTTCTTTAGCCTTGCTTCCATTATCAGCCGTAACGTCAGAATTGCCTCTCTCGTCCCTTTACTTTTCCTAAAGCCAAACTGATCGTCACCTAGCGCATTCTCAATTTTCTTTTCCATTCTTCTATATATTATTCTTGTAAGCAGCTTCGATGCATGAGCTGTTAAGCTGCTTGTGCGATAATTCTCGCACTTGTCAGCTCTTGCCGTCTTCGGAATTGTGTGGATGATGCAAGTCAGATGGTATATCGCCAGACTTATATATTCTACACACCAACGTGAATAGTCGTTTTGTTGCCACTTCCCCCAATGAATTTAGAAATTCTGATGGAATGTTATCTATCCCTTCTGCCTTATTTGACCGTAAGTCCTCCAAAGCTCTTTTAAATTCCGATTCTAATACTGGATCCCCTATCTCTTCTAAATCGACTCCTGTTTCTCCTAATATCACATCAGACAAATCTTCACCCTCATAGAGGCTTTCAATGCATTCTTTCCACCTATCTGCTCTCTCCTCTGCATTTAACAGTGGAATTCCCGTTACACTCTTAATGTTACCACCGTTGCTTTTAATGTAGGTTGTTTTGACTTTCCTGTATGCTGAGTCTGTCCTTCCGACAATCATATCTTTTTAGATGTCTTCACATTTTTCCCGCAGCCATTTCGTCTTAGCTTCCCTGCACTTCCTATTTATTTCGTTCCTCAGCGACTTGTATTTCTGTATTCCTGACTTACCCGGAACATGTTTGTACTTCCTCCTTTCATCAATCAACTGAAGTATTTCTTCTGTTACCCATGGTTTCTTCGCAGTTACCTTCTTTGTACCTATGTTTTCCTTCCCAACTTCTGTGATGGCCCTTTTTAGAGATGTCCATTCCTCTTCAACTGTACTGCTACTGCGCTATTCCTTATTGCTGTATCTATAGCGTTTGAGAACTTCAAACGTATCTCGTCATTCCTTAGTACGTCCGTATCCCATTTCCTTGCGTATTGATTCTTCCTGACTAATGTCTTGAACGTCAGCCTACTCTTCATCACTACTATATTGTGATCTGAGTCTATATCTGCTCTTGGGTACGCCTTACAATCCAGTATCTGATTTCGGAATCTCTGTCTGACCATGATGTAATCTAATTGAAATCTTCCCGTACCTCCCGGCCTTTTCCAAGTATACCACCTCCTCTTGTGATTCTTGAACAGGGTATTCGCTATTACTAGCTGAAACTTGTTACAGAACTCAATTAGTCTTTCTCCTCTTTCATTCCTCGTCCCAATCCCATATTCTCCTGTAACCTTTTCTTCTACTCTTTCCCCTACAACTGCATTCCAGTCGCCCATGACTATTAGCTTTTCGTCCCCCTTTACATACTGTATTACCCTTTCAATATCCTCATACACTCTCTCTATCTGTTCATCTTCAGCCTGCGACGTCGGCATGTATACCTGAACTATCGTTGTCGGTGTTGGTCTGCTGTTGATTCTGATTAGAACAACCCGGTCACTGAACTGTTCACAGTAACACACCGTCTGCCCTACCTTCCTATTCATAACGAATCCTACACCTGTTATACCATTTTCTGCTGCTGTTGATATTACCCGATACTCATCTGACCAGAAATCCTTGTCTTCCTTCCACTTCACTTCACTTCACTTCACTGACCCCTACTATATCTAGATTGAGCCTTTGCATTTCCCTTTTCAGATTTTCTAGTTTCCCTACCACGTTCAAGCTTCTGACATTCGACGCCCCGACTCGTAGAACGTTATCCTTTCGTTGATTATTCAATCTTTTTCTCATGGTAACCTCCCCCTTGGCAGTCCCCTCCCGGAGATCCGAATGGGAGACTATTCCGGAATCTTTTGCCAATGGAGAGATCATCATGACACTTCTTCAATCACAGGCCACATGTCCTGTGGATACACGTTACGTGTCTTTAATGCAGTGGTTTCCATTGCCTTCTGCATCCTCATGTCGTTGATCATTGCTGATTCTTCCGCCTTTAGGGGCAATTTCCCACCCCTAGGACAAGAGAGTGCCCTGAACCTCTATCCGCTGCTCCGCCCTCTTTGACAAGGCCGTTGGCAGAATGAGGCTGACTTCTTATGCCGGAAGTCTTCGGCCGCCAATGCTGATTATTTATCAAAATTTAGGCAGTGGCGGGGATCGAACCCGGGACCGAAAACGTTTTTGATTATGAATCAAAGACGCTACCCCTAGACCACGGGTACATCTCTCATATACACGTTAGGAAAGGAGCCAGCGTGCGCGGAGGAAGAACGTCCTTTCCGACCGGCGGCTGAATCGACCCCCTGAGACATACCAGCCGACAATGACGTACAACAATTACATTTTTACTTTGGCTAAAAATAAAGGAGATTAATAATGGCTGGACAGGGCAATTGAAAATGGATATAGTGATTACCAGAGCCGATTTTATGTAATATAAAATTAAGAAGTATGTACATGAATATGTAACAAAAATTGCCGAAATATGTGAATAAACATTTAAGGCAGCAAAATATGTAAAAGTCAAACATTTTATTCTTTACTAATAATACACGTTTACTGGGTGCCTAGTCAAATATCTATGTTTATGCTTCATCTGTTCACTTTTTAAGATGGTCATGTAATTTTTGGTTTTTGTATATTATCGATGTGCACGTCAGAGATAGAGCAAGTTACGTTACTCTTCAATAATATGTGGTCTTGTACATAGAGTAAACATTTACTCTATGGTCTTTTCATGGCGCTGTCTTTGCCTCTGCGCTGTGTGGAGTGTGGACGTATTAAGTAGTCCTGCATTGACGTTTGATTCTATCTGTTAGATGAAGAAAGATTAACTGTAAAGGACAGCAAGGGTGACTAAGATGAATACGTTAGGAAAACATTTATTTTGAAGAGAAGAAGTTTGAGGTAAGACTGCAGCTACACTAGGAATGATTTTGTCAGATAGTTAGCTTGCTGAGAATTGAAAGACCACCCCACTTCCCTGATTCATGCATTCACATATTAACTGATTAAGTTGTTCGGTTTTTATAGAAATTCTCTGTTAACACTGTACCCTTTTTAAATCATCGTTCACTTTTTTAAGCATAATATTGTTCTGACCAGTGTAATGTGTGAAGATGACGCGAAGTTTTACTCTGTCTGTTTGAATGCATACTTCATACAAAAATCGTTGTCCTGGAATATCATTTCATAGGAATAGTTATTCCCCCCGCCCCACTGTTTATTATTTGGCATAACCACATGGTAAAGTTCGAATCCGTATTTAGAAATAGAAATCCAACTCAACCGCTACCTGCTTGCTCTCTGTCTTGCTTTCGAGAAATCTGCGACAATGTTGTCAAGACGCGAGGTAAGTTGAAATTTTAATTAGGGTCAGGTAATCATTTTACTTCGGTTACGCATGTAATATGAAGACAAGTTGCATTCAGATCAGTTACAATTCAGTTCAAATTAAGTTCAGTTTAGTCAAGGGTTAGCATACGAGCTTAAGTTGGATAACAGCTTGTGGGGACATAGTTTTGGTAATACGTAGACTTTTATAGAGTGGGATATCAAGTTGGGCTAAATTTCAGACAAACAAAATATAGTGGGGAGTATACAACTTCTTCTACGAAGTAGTCAAGTCTCCAGCTTCTCGATGTACTTTCTTCGTTGCCGATATCACTGTATGTATTCTAGGAATTTATGTCTAACTGTCTCTGTCACTCATTTCACTGCATCAGTCGTACATCTAACATATACTACCTAACGCACGGCTTTCCGGAGTGAGAAGGAGCGCCTGGCCCCCGGCACGAATCCGGCCGGCGGACTTAGGTCGAAGTCCGGTGAACCGGCCGGTCTGTGGATGGTTTTTCGGCGATTTTCCGTCTGCCTCGGCGAATGCGGGCTGGTCCCCCTTATTCCGCCTCAGTCATATAACGGCGATTGCTGCGCAAACAAGTTCTCCACGTACGCGTACACCACCATTACTCTACCACGCAAACGTAGGGGCTACACTCGTCTGGTGTGAGACGTTCCCTGGGGGGGTCCACCGGGGCCGAACCGCACAATAACCCTGGTTTCGATGTGGGGCGGCGGAGGGGTTAAGTGGACTGCGGTAGCCGTCGTGGGGTTGTGGACCACTGCTGCTGCGGCGGCGACGGAGCCTCTCCGTCGTTTCTAGGTCCCCGGTTAACATACGACATGTACTAAGTATGCATAAAATACTTTTAAGTGATTTCCCCGCTTTCAACATGTATGGAACTGTGTAAATCAATAGGACCCTCCTTTTTCTTTTACTCTGTCTGGCCATAATACCTTATGTCCATCATTAATTAATCTAGCAATTGTTGAAATATTTGTTGCCTCCAGAGTAAATTAAACAGGGTTTAGATGCAGCGTCAGAGTAACTTGCCGACAATTAAATTTGCGGTGAAACGGTCGACAGCACCCGTGATATCAGCAGAAATCAATATAGGTGATTTGTCGATTTCAGCCTTTATTTTTTCTAACGTGTCAACGTAGCAAGAATATAGGTAATTCTTTCTGAAAGTTGGCTCGTCGGGAGTGTTGCTGCTGCAGTATCTCTGTAAGAAATGTTTAAATTGTTACAGGATAAGTTTCCTGCCACAAATGCAAAAACACAGAGCCTTTGTAAAATTCCTAATTAGATGCTGTAGGAAGTTTCTGCAACTGTTAAGTGGAACCTTTTTCATTGATGAAATCCGTTGTTTATTCCCAATATGTAGATCGCTTGGTAAATGATGTTCAGTTTGAGATTTCATCGTGCATCCTATACGTTTACCACAATTTTGGCAGAGGGCTATTTTAGCAACGACTGTTAAAGTACTGTCAATAGTAATCCATGTTTTCAGCTTTAATGACAACGAAGACGCCACCGATGCCATGGTTAACTTAAACGCAACTGACTGTTGCGCACTATGAAGCGTTTGAGAACAAGAGAAGAAAGCGTTTAAAACGAGTCACTGTTATCCGCATCGAACTTACGCAAGTATGAGACACAGTGATAAAACATTTTTTTCTTTCATGTTACGTAACGAAAATGTACGGTAAGGTAGGTGTACTTGGATTGAAGTAAGCATGAGCGACGTTTCTTCGGCGGGCCGAGTGTCAGAAGCCACAGACGCCAGCGAGCCACGGCGCTTCCTCGACCGCCACGCCACGCCACGCGCTCGCCGTGTCGCAGGTGCGGAAGCGGCGTGCTGAGCCCGCCACCTGCACCGCGACACAACTCGCCATTTTTCTCACACTGACAGAGACCAAAGAAGCAACAAGTGACAAAGTTCTTAGACTGAACACCGAATGTGACACGCCCAAATGGTCGCCCTGGATTAGTACGTGTCTTTTCAACCGCCGACTACCATTTTGCCGCAATGAAAAGGGCGTAGTACTAGATGTGTATTTTTCCGCTGGCTGCAGTTTTCTGGTATCCTATTGGCCAGTAAGAGTACAGGAGGAGACGAGGTAGCAGTCCTCTTTTGCTTCATTGTACACTAACTTAGCAAATGTCATGGGGCAGATGGCGCAGGTGTATTGTGTGCGCACCCGCGCCCCCTGTGCAAGCTGCAGCTGCGTAGGGGACATTCTGAGAAGTGGGTGTGCAAGTGATTTGTGGAACACGCAACGTCTTCGTGACCTAACCCCGATTGAACGAGGTATGTTGATCGGCGCCAGGCGGATGGGAATTCCGATTTCGGCATTGGTGCAGGCATTCGGCTTCTCACATTCAACCATTCCAAGGCTGTATCAGGAATGATTGAATGAGGGTATCACAGTCCATGAAAGACAAACTCCCGGCCGCCCAGGCACCTCGATGACTGTGACCGGCGGCATCCGAGGCGGATTGTCAGTAGTGAGTGAAGGACGAACCTGCAACAAGTCGCGGGCTCGAGTCACCGCAAGACACGTCTCCCAATGGGCCATCCGTCGGAACATGTCGTACGGGAGCCGGCGCCACACACTGTTACCCCTTTTAACCCAACCTCATCAGGCGCAATGCCTTGCATTTGTCGCCAATCACCAGGGATGGCGACTGGAACACTGCCGTAACGATTTCAACTGCACCATGCCGACGGGAGGCACCGTACGTCGCGCAGTCTACATGAGTCTTTGGATCCGCCTGCCAAGACGGTGTGGTACATTTTTTTGCTATGGTTTTAGGGCGCAAAACTGCTACGGTCATTAGCGCCCAGTCTGTGACTTAGGAAAAGGTAAAAAAACGAAACTGGAAACCAGCAGCAATGGGAGCGAAACTCAAAAAGTGAGGAAACTAAAAACAGAAGAAAAGCTTAAAAAACCACTATAGAAGGGGGGTTGTTTGTCCCCAAAAAGAGCTTCAAATGACTGACGTCATCTCACTGGCACTGATAAACTATAGAACGCGATCGGCTGAGCGAGTGTCATCTCCTAAAATGGAAGATATATCAGGCGACAGCTGTAGACGGGCGCGTAACGGAGTAAAATAGGGGCACTCGAGTAAAAGGTGTCTCACCGTCCACAGTTGAGAGCAGTGGGGACAGAGTGGGGGAGGATTGCCGCTTAAAAGATGTCGATGGCTAAAAAGATAGTGCCCTATCCGGAGTCTAGTTAAAATTACCGCCGGTGGACCAGAGGGTGGACAGGGTAGAGAGCTTGGAGACTGAGGAGAGAGCTCAGAGAATCTGAACAGATAACATACTGTATCCGCTGATGGCGACGGGTGTATTGGGCAGCCTGGAGAACAGCGTAAAGCTCCGCAGTAAAAACCGTACACTGGTCGGGAAGCCGAAATCGATTTGGGGTATCGCCAACAATACAGGCACTCCCAACACCTAATGATGTTTTTGAGCAGTCAGTGTAAATGTGGCTATTTCATTTGTGCACATAGAGCAGCAAATGCCCGACGATAAACAAGAGAAGGGGTACCATCCTTGGGAAACTGACAAAGGTCACGGAGCTGGCAGGTCCGGGGCCGGAGCCAAGGCGGTGCTGTAACCCAAGTTGTCTGAGGAAAGTGGAAGGAAAGAGAATGGAGCAGTTGACGGAAGGGTGTGGTACATAGCGGTGGTGTCTGTTATAGCATGGGTGCAGTTTCCTGGTACTGAATGGAACCCCTGGTTGTTCTCGAAGGAACTCTGAATGGTCCAGGGTATGCCGAGCTGCTCGGGGACCATCTATGCCAATTTTTTAACCTTCCCCAACAACCTGACGGTTCTGCGATGTTTCAAGATGATGACACCCCGCCACATCGCTCCCACGTCGCCCGGGAATTGCTCCAGGAACATACAGGTGAGGTCCAAAGACTGAGATGGCTACCTTGGAGCCCAGATCTGAACCCTATCGAGGGTATCTGGGATGGCGTGGAACGTAGGCTTCTTGCCAGGTGCACCCCCAGACCAGCATTGGCTGCCGCTCTGCTAACGATTTGGTGTCAGCTGCTGCCAGATGAGTACCAGAGATTTGTACACTCACTTCCACGGCATCTCAATGCACTGCGCATGGCCAGAGGCGGCCGCATGCGATATTAAGGTCCCTATCCCGTGACATTTTCCAAGTCGCTGTGTATCAGAACTCTGAGACCATCTGTCTCCCGCTCTCTAGTAATGAAGAGCGAGTGGCACCGTATGCGAACTATACAACAGGTGCCAGACGTATCTTTCGGTGAGCTCTGATCAGAAAACCACAATCACAACGACTCAGAGAGCAAACTACGATGGCTTGAAAGTGCATCTGAGCCCCACTCACGTCGACGAGAGAGGGGACGGAAGAGTAGAGCTTACCGTAGTATCGATATCGATGCCATTGACGGCCGACTGCTTTGCGCAAGCAAGGCGAAGGAAATGGGCAGTGGCCTATTCAAATGACACCTCGCGGTGTCAGCCTTAAGTGAACCAGTGACTGGAAGAGTCTTAGAATATTCACGTCCTGATGTCACTAACATTTATGGAAAGTAGAGGAATGAGTGAAACCATTAAATGACACTTGATATGACGTTTCAGGCTTGCCCACATTCTAAAATAGAACATACAACCACCTGAGAAGCACTTATCGGATATTTTTTTGGAATATCTTCCAGGTTTTCCCTGGTGCAGCGGTCATAGCATGCTGCTGAAAACCGGCCTTTGCATCAGACGACCCCCGACACGTATCATTCTTGTTACCCGCTGCCCTTGTATTCGCACTACGGAATCGTGTTGCCTGGGCAAATAGATCAGGAATACGTGAAGGCAGCGCTATGCTGTGTAACACCTGTGGTTACTATACAGCGTGCCGCCAAAACACAGAGCTACGTTGCCTTTATTTTACCTACAAGGTAACTGCACCACGACCCTGGCCCTGTGGCATTAAATCTGATTTGAGAAGCGCAGTGATGAATGGCGATGAACGCTCTCGTACTGAGATCAATCGATTAGCGACCTTTTCCGAGATGTCATTTCCGATGAGCGCCAACTACCCGTTCACAAGTCGCCATCTCGTTGCCCAGAGGAATCGCGTGACCTGAGAGCGTAAATAGTCGTACTGCGCCCTTTGTTTCCGGTCCCGCACCAGGGACGTACACAGCCTCACTCCGACATGCGACTCTTTTGAATGCCGAAGATCAAGCCAAATTACTATTATAAGCGGCGTGGCAGTGGTTTACTTTATCACTGCGTAGAGTATGCAGTGAAATACTTGGCAACAGTACGTTTGCATGGCCATTTGGCGTAGTAGCTGTCGTATGTCAGTTACTAATTCTTGTCATCTTAAGCGTATTGCAGTTTTAGAGTGTTTTAGACAAGACGCGTTTCGCTTTTATTTACAAAGTATTATCACTGGTCATTAGTGTTTACTGCATTTTTTTTACAAGTTCTGAAGATGGCACGTTTCTCCTCGTCGTAACCGAAGGACGAAGTCGAAAAACTTCGTTGCAATTTGACCCTTCGTAGTTATTCGGCTTTTTTGAACACACTTACTTTTACTGCATTTGCGTTCTTTTCACTTCTATTAAAGGTCACGAACGTTGTGCTCATAGAAACAGTCCAGTCATTTCACATAGTTTGCATACAGCACTGTCTTACAACACTTCAGAAAAGTAAAGCTAAGGACAAAGAACGCAAATGCAGAAAAAAGAGAAGTGGGTTCGTAAAAGCAGAAAAATCGCGCAAGGTGAAATTTCTATAAGGTCTTTGTCGACACTAACTTGTCTAATAATAAGGAACAAACCTCCTAATTTTAGAACATATAAAAAAAGACAAACTCTCCTGACCAATGGTGATGGTTTGTAAATAAAAGCGAAACGTGTTGTAACCAAAATGCAGTAGGCACAAGACGAAGAAAAAGCAAATACTGGTTGGCTTTGTAACGAGGTCTAAAAACGTTTCAGGTCATTCGGAACGGACCGACTATTTTCATGTCTGTTATGAGAGAGTGGCAACATGCCAAGCGAAGTCTACATCTGCATCGATACTCTGCAAATAACATAAGTGCCTCGCAGAGGGTTCATCGAACCATCTTCACAACAATTCTCTATTATTCGAACCACGTACAGCGCGCGGAAGGAACGAACACCTGTATCTTTCCGTACGAGCTCTGATTAGCCTTGTTTTATCATGATGATCGTTTCTCCCTTTGTAGGTCGGCGTCAACAAACTTTTCGCATTCGGAGGAGAAAGTTGGTGATTGAAATTTCGTGAGAAGATTCCACCACAACGAAAACCGCCTTTGTTTTAATGTCGTCCACCTTAAATCCTATATCATTTCAGTGACACACACTCCCCTATTTCGCGATAATACAAAACGTGCTGCCCTTCTTTGAACTTTCCCGACGTACTCCGTCAGTCCTATTTGGTAAGGATCCCACATTGCGCAGCAGTATTCTGAAACTGGACGGACAAGCGTAGTGTAGGCAGTCTCTTTAGTAGATTTGTTACATTTTCTGTGTGTACCTTCCAATTTAAGCTGTTCGTAATTGTAATGACTAGGTATTTAGCTGAATTTACGGTCTTTAGATTCGACTGATTTATCGTGTAACCGAAGTTTAACGGATTGCTCTTAGCACTCATGTGGACGAGCTCACACTTTTCGTTATTTAGTATCAACTGCCAATTTTTGCATCATACAAATATCTTTTCTAAATCGTTTTGCAATTTGTTTTGATCTTCTGATGACTTTACTAGGCAATAAACGACAGCGACATCTGCAAACAACCTAAGGCGGCTCAGATTGGCTCCCAAGTCGTTTATATAGATAAGGAACAGCAAACGGCCCATAACACTACCTTGGGGAACGCCAGAAATCACTTCTGTTTTACTCGATGACTTTCCGTTAATTCCTACGAACTGTGACCTCTCTGACAGGATATCGTAAATCCAATCACATAACTGAGACAATATTCCATAAGCACGCAATTTCACTACAAGCCGCTTGTGTGGTACAGTGTCAAAAGCCTTCTGGAAATCTAGACATACGGAATCAATTTGAAATCCCTTGCCAGTAGCACTCAACACTTCATGTGAATGTTTCACAGAACGATGTTTTCTTAATCCGTGCTAACCGTGTGTCAACAGACCGTTCTCTTCGAGGTACTGCACAATGTTCGAAACAGTATATGTTCCAAAATCCTTCTGCGTATCAGCTTTAATATGGGCCTGTAATTTGGTGGACTACTCCTACCTTTCTTGAATATTGGTGTGACGTGTGCAACTTTTCATTCTTTGGGTACGGATCTTTCGTCGAGCAAACGGTTGTATATGATTGTGAAGTGTGGAGCTAATGCATCAGTATTCTATGAAAGGAGCCTAATTGATATACAGTCTGGACCAGAAGACCTGCTTTAATTAAGTGATTTAAGTTGCCTCACTGCTCCGAGGATATTTACTTCTACGGTACTCGTGATTGCAGCTGTTCTTGATTCGAATTCTGGAATATTTACTTCGTCGTCTTTGGTGAAGGAATTTCGAAAGGCTGTGTTTAGTAACTCTGCTTTGGCGGCACTGTCGTCGATAGTATTTCTACTGCTATCGCGCAGAGAAGGCATTGATTGTGTCTTGCCGCTAGCGTACCTGACGTACGACCAGAACCTCTTTGGATTTTCTGTCCTTCAGGGGACGGCGGTTCAAATCCCCGCCCAGTCAGGCAGACTACGGTTTTCCGCGGTCTCCCTAAAAAGCGGCAGCAAATGCCGGAATGGTTTCTTCATATTTACAAGGCCGATTTCATTGCTAATTAGTGGGCAGTGTCTATCGACCCCGCTCTCGACGAGACATTAATCACTAATCTTCCTTCCTACTTCCACAGGCACAATAACTCTTTCAATGAACCACAACAGGCTGCAATTACCTGTGCAAATGCAATCCCAGTCGGTGACGAGTTTTCTACCAACACCGAGAAAAACAAGTCATCTTCCGTGTCCCATGCCCACTGCCGTCCTTCTTGGGTATTAATGCGATTCCAATATATTTCTATTTTTTATTTCCACTGTCAGCACGTATGCCCACATGTGCAACTCGTTGCCGTGGATTAGTACACGCCTTGCTATCCCGTAAACTAACATTCATTTTCTCGTCGCAGTGAAAATACTAGACTAGCAATTTTCTGTTGACTGCAGCTTCCTGGTATTCTTTTGGCTGGTCAGAGTACAGGAGCAGACGAGAGACTGGTTTGTTCCTTTTCTCACACGTCGTACGCTGGAGTGTATATCAGAACAATAGTACTACCCGGCATGAACGAAGAGCGCGTGGCATCGTATACGAGATATATGCATTATACATGTCGCGCCACATGCACCACACAGTATTTTGCTGTAAAGGCAGTCATCCCTGTAAATATTTGTGTTGAAGTTAAAGGAGGACGATTAACTGTTAAGACAAGAATTCAATGCAAGCTTTCGACGTACAGTTACACAAGGATGCAATATACATCTCAGTAAATTAGCTTACCACGCTTATTTTCATTCTCTGGTTTCGTATGGCATCATATTCTGAGGTAACTCATCACTGAGTAAAAGAGTGTTCATTGCACAAAAACGTTTAATCAGAATAATTGCTGGAGCTCATCCAAGAGCATCCTGCAGACACTTATTTAAAGAGCTAGAGAGCTTCACTGTAGCCTCACTATATATATATTCGCTTATGAAATTTGTTATTAATCCGAATGAATTCAAAAGTAATAGCAGTGTACATGGGTACAACACTAGGAGAAAGTATGGTCTTCATTACTCAAGGTTAAATCTAACTTTGGCTCAGAAGGTGGTAAATTATGCTGCCACAAAAGTCTTGCCACTTACCAAATAGCATCAAAAGTCTGACAGATAGTCAAAAATGGCTCTGAGCACTATGGGACTTAACATCTATCGTCATCAGTCCCCTAGAACCTAGAACTACTTAAGCCTAACTAGCCTAAGGACATCACACAACACCCAGTCATCACGAGGCAGAGAAAATCCCTGACCCCGCCGGGAATCGAACCCGGGAACCCGGGCGCGGGAAGCGAGAACGCTACCGCACGACCACGAGATGCGGACTGACAGATAGTCATATAGCATTTAAAAGGAAATTAAAAGAATTTCTTAATGGCAACTCCTCCTACTCATTAGATGAATTTTTGGATATAGTAACTGGGTAATTTCCCCCCCCCCCCCCCCAAAAAAAAAATTAAGCGTCATGTAATATTTTTTGTAATGTAATATCTTGAAGACACCTTTTATTAACCTGACACGTTCCACATCATTACGAAGTGTCGTGTTCATGATCTATGGAACAAGTACTAATCCAATCTAGCATCAGGTAAGTGGACCGGGTAAGTAATGAATAGCTCGTCAATCCAATCGCGAGAAAATTAAATGTGCGGCACACACCCGACTAAACGAAGCGCCAGTTTAATACTGGGGAAGGAAGGGAAGGAGGGAGGGAGGGGGACGTAGGTGATTAAAATTTCTGGAGGAGGATCAAGGATAGGGCGGAGTAAGAGGGTACAGGTGGACCGACGACGACAAGATGGCGATTCTCTGATACCACTTGTACCAAAAAGCTTTATGGTTCTACTACTCTTAGGGGCGTTTATCACATTCGCAAGTTTTAGAAAGATGAAGAAAAAAAAGAAGAAAAGAAAAGAGTCCAACATCGCCCTACACATGTGGAATATTGACAATGTTCTGGTTTTTCTACAAACTGCAGCTTCATCCCAGTCGGTACAAAGCGGGAGGAGGAACCTTGTGTGTTCCGCGTCCTTCTAGGATCGAGGCAGCCGTCTTCAGGTAAACAGCGACACACTGCTCTGGGGTGTCGCTAACGGGTTATTCCCGGTCATTATCCATAACACCGAAGCGTCCAGTGTAGACACTGCTACTCCGGGTGAACCACGCGGAGGCAGTCTTTAGTATCTACCTACCTCCTAACGGTCTGCGAAGAACGCTATATCTCTGAAAGTATCAGACACCTACTTCAAAGACGAAGCATAATAATTATGCTGAGTTGCACCAACATGCGGTAAAGAGGAGCAGACCTATTCAACGGAAAAATCCGCTCTTAATTTTTGGAGAACCTATGGGAAAACTACAACAGCACTGCCCGACAGATTTCGACGCAGGTGGTCACAAGCAAAAGCTCATTGTCAAACACAAGGAGCCCTCACACATTCAATCGTGTTGTCAAACCATCAATATG
This sequence comes from Schistocerca serialis cubense, assembly GCF_023864345.2. Classification (NCBI taxonomy): domain Eukaryota; kingdom Metazoa; phylum Arthropoda; class Insecta; order Orthoptera; family Acrididae; genus Schistocerca; species Schistocerca serialis. The sequence goes on from NC_064641.1 coordinate 906,481,597, forward strand.
TTGAGCGTATGAGGGCGCATGTTTATGTATTGTCAATACTAGAAATATCGACGAGTAATATTGATGGTCCTGAAAATGTCCTCAGTGTTCTCAATACTTACTGAACGTGTGAGGTCTAATATTCACTGTTTGACAATACTCTCCACTCAGGTGTTGACAGAGCTTTATGAACCAGCCACCTGGCGTTAATGAGCACTCTTATTGATGTTTTCAATTCGCCTTTGCGCATATCATACATCAGATTCAATTTTTCTTAGTATTTTAAAACAAAACAATTGTAGTAAGTCCGTACAAAGGCAATCACTGTATATATCACTTTAGAATGGTCAACGGAGGATTCTCTGTAACACTGCTGGCTTTATGAATTTGAAAATATAGTAGACCTATAGGTTGTTGAATCGTATAGCTATTTGGCGAAAAAGTCTTCCACTTCTAAAAATACTTCACATATCTTCAATGACTAGTTAAGAGGTGCGCAAAATCGTAAAATGTTTTAATTACGTGAAAATATTCTTGTCGGACAAATATAATTGCTTCGGACAGCTTTACTAATTGTGTTTGCTGATGTTACAGAAGTATACTGCAGCATTAAATGAACTGTGTCGCCAAAAGTCTGTAACTTACTCCTAATCTCTCGTTGACAGCGAATGAGCCCTCATTAACGTTCTTTCTTCTCTATTTTATTACGTATCGATATAACAATGTTTCCTACGATGCAGGGCAGATCTTTTAGGAAAGTCATTACGATTTCATTCAGGAAATTAACAAGCGGCAAGTCGCTCTTTTTTAGCCATTTTGTGACCAATTTAGTCTTCGTTGTTTTTTGTTGTCACAGCAAATATAATTGCGACACAATTTCTTCTGAATGTTCGACATGTTAACCTCGTAAAATAGCATCGCCAAGTGACAAGGTAGACAGTAATATTGATGATGTGTAGACTGCTTCAATATACTGAAGGTCTGAAAAGAGCATTGTCAATGGATATGGAACGTGCGTAATTCCCTACAGAGCCTCGTCCTTCCGCCCGCTAACGTGGAATTATTCTCCGAGAAATCCAGCACATTTGTGTCCAGTGGAATTTATCGACCACGTCTGATTGATGTCCAGTCTCCATTATGGTCGAAATCCGTTTAACTTCGCCTTGCCCCAGAACCTCGTGACCATATTCTAACGCTCCAGCAGTGACGTCACGCCTCCTCGCTGCTTCTGCAGACGGCTCTGAAACTGAACACCACAATCCATCTCCATCCCGTCCTGGATTCAGAATTTTCATTGTCTCACTGAATAACTTAGGCCAATATCGGGATGTTTCTGTATGCCCATCCTCTTGATGGCCGTTCACTATTGTAAGAAAATGAAACTCTTACAGCCGTCCTTATGATTTAACTTACTGTGTACCTACCAGTTTCGGTACTTCAACGCGCAATCTTCAGGCCTTAGTTAATGCTGAACGGGTTATCACGGTCCATATATATACGCTGCATCAGTGGTCAACATAACTGATTCATGCAGACTATCTGTAACTGTGATGTGAGCACTCCAACCATCTACTGGCACTTGATGGTTGGAGCTTGAATAGAAATTATCTGGTTTTTCCCCGTTTTCGTTGTTTGGGTTTGGAGATGCCCATCATCCAGGATACTAGCGCCCATGTGCGTGTGTGTGTGTGTGTGTGTGTGTGTGTGTGTGTGTGTGTGTGTGAGAGAGTCAGTAGCGAGAAGAAAAAAAAGATTACTTTCATCAACTGTTATTTACAGAAGCACTGATGGTTACAGAATAAAATGATTTTCAAGAATATGAGAAATAGTAAGAGAAAAGTCGTTAAAACTTTAGGCTAGTTGACAGCAAAGAAGAAGGGACCAACAACTCTGATAAATGCCAAAACCTACACACACACACACACACACACACACACACACACACACACACACAATTTCAAGATTCTGTGTTAGTGAAAAGATGAAATACGAAATGCAGTATTGAAATAATACTAGTTAAAGCTTTATACAAATGTGAGTGGTTGGCTGACAGCCGACATAAGAAGGGAAACAACCAGCCACTCAGGTGCCGGTTAAAATCTACGCATCCAATAGTTCTTGGCTGGCAAGCTGGAATAAACGACTTGTTACCGCGTGGTTTCGAGCATGTGACACCCATGAACTGATTGTTTTTTCCGCATTCGTGAAATGTAAATGTCTTACTATGGCTGAGTATACACAATAAAAACATGGTGCTTTAGGTCCTACCAACAAACTTTGAGGGCGATAGGTTGGAAGATTTTTTTATTAAGTATTCTTTGTAGCCCATTATTTATGAGTTCTGTCCCTGGGACGTACGTACATTTGAGAAAAAACAACAATTGCACTAGAATTACATTTCGTTGGAGGTATTTTCGGATGAATTTATGTCTTCAAACAGTTTGCCCTAAGTCTCGTTACTTCTGTGCTGATCACGTCAAGAAACGCAGCTTTGATTCATGTGATCAGGTCAACGTAGAGCAGCGTCTGCCATTCTCTTGATATGAACCCAGACTAGTGAAGGAAGCGAAAAACAAAGAAGCCGTCGTCATTAAATGGAGGGAACGGCGGCCACGCAACAGGTCCTGCCCGACATACCAAATGATCCCCCAAGTTGACAGTTGGGTGCGCTCGCGAACCCGCAGTGAAATCTGCTTAGCCTCCGCCGTGCTGTAACCGGAAGTTAGTGCGCAAAGTAAGTACTATATAGTCCACTAGAACCTCAAGTGTGGTAGGTACAAACATCACCCCGCCGCCGTGCGCTAGAGCACCCGTGGATTATTGCACTTAAGTCTCACAGCCTGCCGCAACACAGCCACCCTAGATGGAGGAATTCTATACCCAATAGCGCTCTAATTTTCCCGCAAATCAAACTCCAGCCGGTATAGGCATGTAGAAGGGGGTGGGGTGAGGGGACGGAGTGCACTTCTTCCTAACCAGGACATGTTTTTTCGACGTCGATGGACACTAATGCAAATGATGAGTCGGGTTCATCGTGCTAGCTGTCCATGTTTCATTGCACTAATAACGGCACATATAGCAGATGTGTTTTCATAAATTAACTAATACGATTATTTGTAGAAAATTAGCTGTAACTTCGAAGTAAAGCGTTTGCGGACGGGTAATTGTGTACCACACTTCCCACACCTCGTACCCAGTAGAGGCGTTACGTACTGGTTGACGGGAGAGTCTGAACGGTACGCAGTGTAGGGCAGCGAATGCAGCGCGCAGCAGCGCGACAGAATGCTCCGGCTGCGGGTCGACTGCGGGCGTGCCTCGCGGTCGATCGGAGACACACACAGCCCTCCGCCGAAGCAGGTTACTAAGGGGCGCGAGCACCCCTACCCCGTATAAACGGCGGCAGGTCTGGATACTGCTGCGGCAACTAGGGCCCGCCTTCTTTGGCGTCACTTCAACTATGTGTGGAGAGCAGCAGACGTGTGGTTGGCGACAAACTTGCACCAGAACTGGGACCTATGAAGGAGACTTTTTCGTCTTCCATTCTCAAGCCTGAAGAGAGACAGTGGGCTGAAGGGAAAGCTTATGTTTTTTTCACCCGTATGTTTAGTTCTGTTTTGTTACCAGTTACTTTTAAATGGGGAGGAAGGTGAACTTCGAAGTTCCTGCCTTTTCGTTTTTCTTTTGCTGATTTGGTTTTGCTTTTCATTTCGGTTTCGGTTTGAGGGGGGCAAATTATAATCCCAGCACTCACGTTACAGGTGAGGGGAATCCCCTGTAAAACCTTACCTGGGATCATTTCGTATACAGCAGATTTGATAGTTATTTCCTAGTAAGACACGGTTGATACTGTTGTCTCTCCCTTTTTGCAGTTCTACTTCGTTGTATTTTCCTCTACTTACTTCATGCATCGGTATTTTGTAACTAGCAGGTAAAAAACTGAAATCTTGGAATGATTTTACCCTGAAGTATTACGTTGGTGCACAAATTCGTAGCGTTTTTGTTTTGCTTATCGGTATTCCATTTGCTATGGGTTTATTTATCGATTGTCATGTTTTATTTCACTGTTGCTATTTAACATTGTTATTTTGTCATTTGGAGAGTGAGCGGAGCTGTGGACGCTCATATTCTTTGACAGCTGCGGAGGCAGCCAGAAACATTTGCCTCTTGAATGGCAATAACGCCATTGGACACAGCACGGCAAGAAAATCGTTTGCTTGCTTTAAGGAGGATCGTTTTGACATTAGCGACTCTCCACGTTCAGCAAGACCTTCATCCAACCTGAAGATCGTTTTAACGTATTAATCCTCAGTGATACACGTCAGTTTACTCTGAAAACTGGCAGATGTGGTGAACTGTGATTATTCCACCATCGTGCGACGTATGCGCGAATGGATTGAAAAACAGGTCGTAAGGGTACCACATGCTCTAAGCCAAAACCACAAAAACCAGCGGGGGCATCTCTGCTAGCTCGTCACCAACTGGCTCGTAGACAATACCGATCGTTCTTATCTTGTATTACTACTGGTGGCGAGAAAAGGAAAAGAATTTTTGAGCCCAAACGAAGTAGCAACCATCGTACAAAGATCTGCGTGCATCCATGAAAGAATGCTATGCAACTGGTGGAACAGCGCCGTTGTGGTGTACTACAATTGCTTCCACGAGGTGTAACCACCACTGCTAACATTTATTGTCAACAACTGAGACGTCTTGCAGACGCAAACCGAGAACAACAGTCAGAAAAGATTGCGTGAAGTGATGCTGCTCCACAATGGCACCCGCCCGCATTGGCTGCTACCCTAAAAACACTGTACAGCAGATGGGACGGGAAGTCATTCCGCACCCACTTGATTCACCCTATCTTGCGTCTTTATATTTTCACCTTTTCCGTTTTATATCGAACAAACTCCCAGGAACTTCGTTTCTGGATCAAAATGCGCTCTGAACGTGGCTCGACAAGTTCTTCGCCTCAAAACAACTTCATTTTTATAGTCGCAGAATGGAGAACTTACCGCAGCGCTCGCAGACTTGTAAATAGTGAAGGAGAATATATTTTTGACGACTAAAGTCTCGGAGGGCATTCTTTGACCAGGTGTTCCACGATCTGCCCACGACCTCTACGGTCGCATGGTGGATCAGCTGCGATTCCCGTTTTTTTACAGTGGACCCTCCATCTGGCACAGCCAGCACCCACATGCACTGAAGTAACAGAAGTCACGAGATAGCGGTAAGCACATATGCTGAGGGCGGCAGTATCGCGTACGCAAGGTATAAAACGGAGCTTTCATCTGTACTCAACTGACTCACATGAAAAAATTTCCGGTGCGATTATGGCCTCACGACGGGAATTAACAGACACTGAACGTGGAATAATAGTCGATGCTACTGGACACGTGGGACATTCCAATTCGGAAATAGGAAATTTGGTATTGCGAGATGCACAGTGTCAAGAGTGTGCTGAGAATACCAAATTTCAGGCATTACCTTTCCACCACTTACAACGCTGTGGCTGACGGCCTCCACCAAACGACGCACAGCAGCGGCGTTTGCTTAGAGTTGTCAGTGCTGACAGACAAGCAACACTGCGTGAGACAACCACAGAAATCAATGTGGGACGTACGGCGACCGTATCCGATAGGGCAGAGCGGCGAAATTTGGCATTAATGAGCTACGGCAGCAGACGACCGGCGCGGGTGCCTTTGCTAACATCACGACATCGCCTGCTGCGTGTCTCCTGGGCTCGTGGCCGTATCGGTTGCACCCTACGTAACTGGAAAACCGTGGCCTCGGCAGAGCAATCCAAATTTCACATGGTAAGAACTGATGGTAGGTTTCGATTGCGGCGCAGACCCCACAGAACGATGAACCCAAGTTGTCGACAAGGTACTGTGCACGTTGGTGGTGGCTCCATTACAGTCTGGGGTGTGTGTACATGGAATGGACTGAGTCCTCTCATCGAGCTAAGCTCATCATTGGAAATGGTCGTGTTCGGCTACTTCGAGACCATTTGCAGCCACTCGTGGCTTTTATGTTCCCAAACAACGACGGACTTTTTATGGACGACAGCGCGCCATGTCACCAGGCCACAATCGTTCACAATTGGTTCGAAGAACATTCTGGAAAATTAGAGCGAACAGCATGGCCACCAGGGTCGGCCGACACGAATCCCACTGAACACTTATGGGACATAATAGAGAGGTCAGTTCGTGCACAAACTCCTGCACCGGCAACACTTTCGCAATTATGGACGGCTGTAGAGGCAGCATGGCTCAATATTTCTGCTGGGGACTCCAACGACTTGTTGAGCGCATGCCACTCCGAGTTGCTGCACTAACCCGGGCGAAAGGAGCTCCGACACGATATCAGCAGGTATCCCGTACCCCGTGACTTATCACCTCAGTGCATTCTTTTCAATTTGAAGACTTAATTTGAGGGATTTCTGGAACCACAGTCACTCGACGTTGTCCCTCAGATTTTATCATGGTGGAGTTCTGCACTTTAAGCCCTTAGTTGGAAGGGGGGCGCGTGGGATGCCGCCTGGGACTTCATGGTCCTTTGGAAGGTTTGAGTGTTGCAAGTTTTCCGATTCTGGCGCTCTTACTTTCTGGCATCACAGGTCTCTTGCGGTCATGTGAGGCAACAGCACGATACGAATGAAAGTAGCGGCACTTTTCGAAGGAAATCAATGTATAATCTTCGGATCCCTGTGTCCATAGCATTCATATCAAAGTATGAATGCAGTACTTCACGACGGTGGTCTGTATGTGTCAGGCGACCAATCAATAGTCCTACCAATTTTCCTGGGCATCGGACAGGGGCGCACAGATGAAGACCCTATGATTTAGTATGCAAAGTGACACCATCAGCATGTTCATTTGGCGACAGGCTGAAAGGCTTTATTAAGATTCGCACACCCGAGAAGTCGAAGTCTTCGAACACGCCAATTCCGGGTTCTTGCTAGATGACCAGCCTTGGAAGTGTTCTTATAATGTTCCCCACGGCAGCTTGTGCTCTACTCATAAATTACGGAAGTCTAAACTGAGCCGATATAGTCATGTACTTAATATGTCTCCCCACTAATTTAACACGGTACTACATCACTTCCATAAGCAGTTCCACTCTCTCTCTTGTGCAACTGCCAGACCCAGCGTGACCAGAGATCAGTACTAAACATCGGAAACTACGATGACACTTCAGTTTTTTCCACTTCTGCTGCAGTTTGGAAAGTAAACCAACGGTTATTTACTTTACTATTCTGTTCACAATCGTCTCACTTCGTACCGTTTTTTTAGCAGCCGGTATTGCACGAATCCGAAATTGCTGATTACTGGTTTATCAACGGTCCACGTCTTACATTAGCGGGCTCCAAATGTTTTACGAACTTTTTCCTCCCGGAAAATTTAAGGATTTTGGGAATATTACCACTGCCTATAAGACGTTCTGGTGCTGCGTTTTCTTTACTTTTTAACTGTTGTTCTACAATACGACCTCTATGTTACAATCTGTTCTTTCTGGGGTTACAACTGACTGAAAACGTAAAATACGTTTATGCTACCTATATCTGAGCAATACTGTCCAACTCTTGTCGTTCGAGAGTTGCGATTCATCTATCTTCATTTACGTTTACAGCGTGGGAACTTTTTATGTCCGTTATGCATTACATCAGCAGTAGTGGAGTACAGGAAGATGAGGAAGTTCCAAAGTGACGAATAAGGAATAAATAATTACTTTGTCGAATCAATTGTGCAAACAACGTACCTGACAAACTCTGAAATGAAGCGACACACGCCCATGTCCACTGGAAGAGAAAGTGGTTTTGCGACGGGGAACGGGTGGGACGAGGGGATTCGGAACTATTCCGGAATTTATCAGCCTCTCACATGTTCGCTCGACAGTTTGTCGGCAAATTGGGAGCACTGCCAGCATTATATACCAGGCGCAACGTATACAGACTATCTTCGTTAAGACTGGGCCGTAGCTTCGCCGTCAGTCTGTTCGCACCCAACGCCTTGCGCTAGCTCCTCACGCAACTGCGCATGCGCTAATTCCTTCGCGTCTTAGCTTGCTGCAGCGAACAAGTGGTTGGTTTAGTGGTAGAAGACGTCTCTCTGAGGATGCAGCAAATGTCGGAATCTCTACTAAAACACTAAATATAGTATGCAAAGGGAGAGCTGTAGTTTGCTTTGTAAGAATTAGCATGGGATATTTAAAAAATTACACTTTCCATTCTGCCATGGACTCTGAACTGCCGTAGCCTTCCTGGCGCACTTTCTTTGTGGTACACTTGCCACTGAATATGAAGTGCTTCAGGAGTGCATGGCAATATGCGGAATATTGTCGAACACACACGTATCTTGAAGACGTCGCAAAACTCTGCGAACGTTGCTTCAGAAAATGTGCCATAGGAAATATTAATTAAATCATTAATATAGGCATTTAAATGATTTGCTGTACACACACACACACACACACACACACACACACACACACACACACGCGCACGCACTGCGTATGACGATGGAGCTTGGCAAAGAGTTGGTTGCGCTTAAGGAAGGACGACTAGGCTTCAACGTCCCGTCGACAGCCAGGTGATTACAGATTGAGCACAGGGCAGAATGCTTCAAGGATGGGGAAGTAAGTCGACCGTGCCTTTCAAAGGAACCATCCCGCCATCCGCCTGAAGCAATTTAGGAAAATTACAGAAAACCTATATCTGGATTTCCGGACGCTGACTTGAAATGTCGTCCTCCCGAATGCGAGATAAGTGGCTAACCACTGCGCCACCTCGATTGCTGGTGGTGCTTACACCGTGTTACAGGATTCCAAGCGCCTGGGCTAACTTTTAACTTAGATCTCCTAAAGGATCCCTTCACGATCAATATCAATTATTTACAATCTATATGTTACTGCAGTAGTCTTTTCAGGAGCGTTGGAATGCCGCTATAAAGTATACCATGCCATTTACAACACTGAGATGATCATAGGTGCTTGAGTATCACGGTTAACAGAAGAGTTAACTGAACAAGCAACGAAATTACGCGGCCTCTGCGTACTATTTGCGGAAAACGTCGTTTTGGTATATTGTACGTTCCAAGAAATAAAACGCGTGTGTTATCAACCACGCGAGTTTAGGGAAACGCCCTAAACCATCCAGCGTGGCACAACCTACCACCCAGCAGGCTGGGCTCCAAGAACTTTTAACACGGTCGTACGCATTTGGTTCGGATCCTCTGAGGAGAAGCACTTCTGGGCAAGGACAGTGAGATAGGTGCCGTCGACTAGGGGTGGCAGCGGCTGAATCGTGTGGTTTTCCTCTACGGATATTCAGCCGTTACCCAAGATATGTCAGACTTGCATTATTAGTCCACCGCGATTTGGTAAGGAACTATCGTTCTAGTTTTTCCACCCCGTATGTGAGTCGGGACAAGAACAGCCCGCTAAGCTGCGCAATATCAACGCACGTATAGACTGGCTGTCTTCATTTCCGCAGAGGCTCGCACGCAGTCCACCGGCCGGGCCTCAGTCACCGTGGGCCACGCCCCGCTATGGCGAGGCCCCGCGTACCGCTGGCTGCTTTGCTCGCTCACACACACACCAGCAGCAGAGGGGAAAGCGCAGAGCAGGCTGCGTGACCGAGCGCAGTCTCTGGCCCCGTTCCTCGAGACTCGCTGAATCATCTGCCGCCAACACGTCGCTGTTATTGTGTCCCATGCCTCTCAGCGGTGTATAACAAGCCGAGTCCGTAGGTTAAATGTGTCACGGGATAACTCCCGCGGTTCTAGAGGGAGCCGCAGGGGACAAAGAATGTAAGGGTAGGCATAGTTATACAGGGCTCTCTAAAATTCCCGTAACAAAGTTCTAGAACTTGTAGAGGGGGCAGACAATACGATATTTGGAATAGTAAAACATGTCCGAAAACTTAGAGTTTCCGTGCTATAGCCGCTCGAAAACATGTTTGCTACGTAGGTAAAGGGTAATCGCGGTGAAGGTGGGGTGGGGGCGGAGGTGTTACGTCTGCTTGGCTGATATCCTTTGAGGTCTGTCCTACCCCTCTGATCTGGCACGAGCCTCGTTCACGTGTGCGAGCAAAATGCACGAGTTCACGTTTGCAGAATACACTGACATGATCCTTCCGTACAGCGAAGCTCACGCTAATGGAAGAGCTCCTCCTAGCCTCTGTTATCCACAACGTCCGAGTCCATCGCATACCTCCTTCACAATAGAGAAGTGTTTCACACTAGCGAAGATGAACACGTGTTCATAGCGCCTCAGGTATGCATTTTAGCGCTTATTGTTCACTGCACACTTTTTCTTGTCTTGGTCCATACTACCACCCCTAAAAGTCTCCTACACCACACACACACACACACACACACACACACAGACACACACACACACACACACACACACACACACATTTACAGGCCCCGGCGCCCATAACTCCGACACCTTGTAGCGTCGCTGGATGACGTTTGCGGACGTGGATTCCTACGTAAAACTTTATCTACTAAGTTCCCTCTACAGCCTCTAGGCGTGTGTAGCATGAACTGTCAGACACGCTGTAGATATTCTGCTGCTCTTAGTTTCACGACAAAGTGATTATGCAGTCTGGACTCTTATATCACTGAACTTCACTGGGAAAGTACCTTATTTTACGAACCTGATTTCTCTTATGCAAGTGCAGATCCAGTTAAGAGAGAGTACACGGAATTATTTTACAACATTCATTTATCCATGTGTTCCTTACTGTATACAGTACTGGGCACCGACAGAAAGGACACTGACTAAAACACGGACTGCAGAAATGAAGTCCTTGACTACGAGAGGTTACTTGGGAACGGATCATATAAAAATCTGTGTGTTAAGAACAAAGCGGAAACAACTGTGTAATAATGTGCGTGCTCCCAAATAGGCGACATTCAAACCACGATTGGACAAAATAGGGTTCCTTAAATGAGGGTTACATTACAAACCAAACAAAGGTCGTCGACTACACTAGTTATTCCAAACATTCTTGAAAGTTATCCAGTTTGGCAACATCCTCACCATATTTGTGCGTGACGTCTCATACGTGATATTTTAATACATAACTTTTTCTTAGATAAAATCCATGCTTACTGTTTCATCTTGCGCCAGCCATAATTTGTTTGTCCCAAGTGATGGCGGTCTCGAGTTACAGTGCAGCTCAGCGGACATTCGTGAAGCAGCAAAAAATGCATGCCGCGACTGTCA